>NC_060158.1:1248755-1257661 GCF_021292245.1 Micropterus dolomieu | reverse complement strand
ACTTATCTGCTGATGAACTGTATCGTTTCAGTGGGTCATGAATGTGTCTTATGTCTCTGTCTCCATCAACTGTAAGTATGTCAACTCTGTTTCCGTTTTTCTCTCTGCTCCACGTCACTTTACCCTCCACAGGGTGAGGACATGGCAGAGTGACGGAGTCCTTCTGCCTGATTATTTTCTCCTTTTTCTCTGTAAAAGAAAAAAAAATTTCAGTAAATTTACCTGTTTTAAGAAAAGCAGTATTTCTGCTATTGTGAGCAACTCTGATCTATGTTCACCATTAGAGACAGAATAACATCAATATGTCTAATGCAGTGGAAACACATTGAAGAAGGCAGCTGTTCTCCACCAAACAGCTGTGTGAGGGATTTTCAAAACAAAATAAAGTTGGATCCCTGACTGTCCTCTACCCGGCTCTACCAGAATATTGGTGTCAGATTTAATTTAAACCTAATTTAGTCTAATCCAGAGTTCTTTTACTAGAAAGACATGGATCCCAAGTTATAAAATATGTTGTTTGTTGACAAATTCAGCTAAGCTTCAAAGTAAGCTTGGCCGTCTGTAGTTTACTTATGAAGCTGCTACATAAATCTAATATATTAAAACTAAGGTTCTCCTTTTGTGTGGCCGTGAAAGTTAAAAAGTCGTTATCGGTCTTTTTTTTTTTTTTTTTTTTAAACCTGTCCTGCCCAGCAGCCTGGTATAGAGTATGATGACCTGGATACCATATTGTGCCAGACAGATTTTACTTTAACAAGAGAGTATTAAAATACTCCTTTGTCTGTTTTATTATTTATTTAATTATGTATTGATTTGTCACCGGGCCGGACAAGGGGGCAGACACGGGGGTGGGGGGGCACAAACAGACAGCACAGAGAAAGGCACCTGTAAGAGAAGGGGGATGGAAGGTGGGGACAACAGGGAAAAGCTGTGGGAAACACCAATTGCAGAAAGCAACGAAACCTGCAATAGAACAGAGAGGGGGGCTTGGGGAGGAGAAAAACAACAACAAACAATAAAAATAATAATAATAGTAAAAGACAACCAGCCGAACAGCAGCAATAAACAGCTGACATAGTAAGACAACTAAGAGAAAAATGAAGAAACAGTCACACACACTAAATAAGAAACACAGCACAGCCACGAGAGCTGGAATAATAATTAATTTAAATAAGTAACTGAAAGAAAAGCATCAGGAATAATTCTACCAGGGACAACCTAAGTTTGTTTGTGTCTGTGTGTGTCTGTGTGTGTCTGTATGTGTGTGTGTGTGTACATGTGTGTGCGCATAAGCCTGTTAAAGAATGTAGTTGTTAGTGAGAGTGGGACGCCACGACTGTGCCACACCGACCCCAGCAACAGACAGGCAAGAACCCCAGTAGCCAATAGGGGTGGGAGAAAGAAAAAAACAAAAAACAAAGACGCCGACCCAAATGCCAGCTGACAACGTAATGCCGACGGAACGCAAGAAGTGTAACCCGCGGAAAAGCAGCGCCCGGACCGACCGCGGCGCGCACACAACATAGACCAGTGCCCCCCCCCCACCCAGCACCCCACCGCCATGCAGCGAACAACCAAAATGCCCACATGCCACGCAATCAACACCAATGCACAAGTGACGAGCCCAACGAGCACACTGTGCGAGCACGGCAACACCCAATGCCCAGCAGCCCCCCTCGAATCCCGCGTGCGAGGTCGGGCAAACCAGAGAGAGCAAACGGAACAACACGACAGCGAAAGCCAGCGGAGAGAAACACCAGCAGCAAGTCCCAGCCCGGCAGCAAACGCGCCGCACAGGTCACCGTGCACCCGCCAATAAAAGTCCGCCGTCCCCCCAACCGCCGAAACTTAGGCCGCCGGCGCCAGCCGACATCCAGCAACGAGGCAAAATCAACTAGCTCAGCTGCATGCCACCAACAACCCACCCACCTGTCAAGGGCCGAGAACTCCAGGCACAAACCCAGAACAAACCGGAGCACAGCCCTGCCCCGCACCCACACTGCACATCCCGAAAACTAACTATATACCTCAGTATCCAGAGGGGTCCAACAACTGGCCGACAGAGAAATGGGGAAGCACGGATCCGAGGCCAACGAAGCAAAACAGGGACGCAAACTTGTCCCTCCAAGCCAACAAGGAAATGACTCCCCCGGACTCCAATGCACAAACTAAACGCCCAGCAGCCATTCAGAGACCCTGCCCAGGGAAAAAGCACAACAATCGCCCCACAATCCCACCGCAGCCCACCAAGCTGCAATCGGATCAACCCGCGCAGAGACCCCCACCCCCAGAAGCCAGGGCACCATGCGACCCCCCAAAGCACAAAGGACCCCAGACCGCATGTCCCGGGGGAAGCTGTACCCCGCCCCAAGGAAGAACAGCAGAAAGCCGTGCCGGGAAGCTCCCTGCCGCCAGGGAGCGATAACGCGGGAGAACCAGGCCAACGGTCCCCCAGCCCAGCCAGGGGCATCCCTCCCCAGAGTGCAGGCAGTGCCAGCAGCCCCCGAGGCCGATATCATCCCTGGACGGGGGCCCAGCCCCCCAAGTCAAGCACCCCCAAGGAGGAGCACCAAAACATACCCTGACAACGCAGGCCATGCGCCCCAGAGACTCCCAAATGCCCCCACTGTGAGATAGCTGGCAGGGGGAAGCAGCAGGAGCCTCACCCCTGCCGAAGAGGGCCCAGGAGAGGAGACAGCGGGCCCCCAGGCCCATGGAAACACCACCCGCCCAGAAATGTGCAAAGGCCACAAGCCCGAGTCCCCATGTCCCTAGGTCAAGAGCGGGTCCCCACGCCAGATCGGTCATTTTCAGCGCAAGTGTTCAGCAGCCAAATGCACAGCAGAGCTGTTGACATTAACCTGCGTTAATATTAACATTTTAAAATAATTATATCAGCAGAGCAGAAGCTTTAACATGACTGCTGGATAAAATAAAAAACTTATGTAAAGTTCTTACCTGCGCTGACATTACAGCACAGAACAAAGGCTAACAGGCAGCTGTAGATCTTCATCCTCATCCTCACACAGACTGAAGTGACTGATCGAACAAGCACTGTTTAATTCTGAGAAAAGGATGTGTAAACCGGACATTATCGTCTTTGTCTTCTTGTGGTTTATGCCCACTGATGGTTAAGGTTATTTAAATATAGAGCATGATCAAACTTCCCTCCATTCTGTGCCAGTACAAGAAAGAACCTGAAATAACTGACAAAAAGACAAAGACATGATCACCTTATGAAGCTGTTATAACAAACATGGCAACAAACAGTCGACTACTTCCACAGAGCAACATTAGCATCCCATTGGAGAGGAGTTTGTGTCCATAACAGCTGAAAAAGGCAGAGAGCAGAGATGCTAAACAGGAAAACCACCTTTACACATAGAGAGCTAACCACACAGACAATAACGTCACGATCTAATGATGGCGACCTGTGGGACAACATCCAGCTTGTTGTTAGCTGAGAACTGCTTGGTGTTTGTCTTTAAACTGGCTGCAAAATGTGACCACAGAAAGATGACTGCATGTCACAGTCTCCTTTTAAGGCATTTGAAGAAAGCCAGGAAGCACAGGTGTCATGTATTTTCATCTGTCAAGTTTTTTATTTCTAAATTGTTTAACTTTAATAATGGTTTTATTCAAATGAGTCAAAATGTGCCAATGATTTTGTGGGCTGAAATGACAAATGTTAATAGCATATTTTTTCAAACACTCAGCCTCCAGGCTGACGGCTGGAGTATGGGACCAGAGACAAGGCAAAAGGGCAACTAGACTGGGGGCCAGCAACAGGCCTAGAGTTCGAGCAGGGGGACGGCAATGTGATTGTCTTTTAACTTACAACTTGCACCACCTTACCTGTCTGAGCTAATTACACCATAAACACCAGCAAGACGCCTGAACTCTCCCAATGCAGGTCTCCCTGTCACTCCTTTAATTTAATAAAGACGTTGTCATGAGTTGTAGTTTTTGCCATTTGTTTCTGGTGTCCTTCTGTTTACCTGTTCTTCTTGTTTCCTTGTCCTTAGTGTTTATGTCTTGTCTGGTGTTCTAGCTCGTAGTCCTGTGTTTTGATATTGGTTTGGTAGTCTACTTGTTATATGGTTTCTTAGTCACTGCCTTAACTCTTGTTCCTGCGTTTTAGTTCTTTGTCCTTGTTCCCAGTCCTGTACCTTAGTTCATGTTAAGTGTTCACTCTGGTCTGGTTTGTGTTCAGTAACCTGTGTTCCCTCTGTTCCCCCGGTTGTCACTCTGCCTGCATGTCAGTCTCTCTATTCAACCTCTCTCTCTCTGCCTGCCTTGTTAATCTCATGTCCTTCACCTGTGTTGCTCCCGCCCTGCTCGTTAGTCCCTGTGTGTGTGTGTGTGTGTGTGTGTGTGTGTGTGTGTGTGTGTATATATACCTGGTGTTTCTGTCTTGTCATTGTATGTTGTCACCCTGTGTAGCAGTGTGTCTCGTGTCTCCAGCCTTACTCACCGTGTCTCCCTGTAACCCTGCTCTGTTTTGGATTCTGGTTTTCACCCTTTTGGATTTCTGTTGGACAGCCTTTGTTTTGGGACACTGTATTCAGCCACTCACCTGTAAGTGTGCTCTCTTTTGGTTCGTTTATTAAAATCCCTTTGCACTATACCTCTTCCTGCGTTTGGGTCCTCCAACCTGCTCCACCTCCTTCACCACAAACTCGTGACAGACGTTGCCTGTTTATTATTGCTAACTTGACCACGGAGCCCTACATGTGCAAAAGTGAAGCCTGAGGGGTCTCTACCAAGCGTCCATATGTGTCAAGTTGGGGCCGAGAAGGTTTTGGGAAATCATGTCTTTGTGTTATTTGGTTGTGGCTTCTGAAAACACACTTAAAAGGAAACAGGTACATGTGGAGGGTAGAAGCATCATATCTTATATGTGTACAAAGAAAAGTATTAGATGTACTGTATTTATGCTTTTTTTTTTAATGAAAGAAACCATGGCAAATACATTTCAGTGATTCTTGAGATCAGGAACAAAACAGGTTTTGATTTTCTAAAATAAAATCTTGATTATTTAAAAAAAAAACTATGTATGCATCTTTGCCAAATGAGGCTTTGGCTGTGTAACCATGTCTTGGAACAACCTCCCAGTTTTCTTCATTAATTACATGTTTGCAGGAACAGCACTAGATTTTTGTCAACACCATCAGAAACATAGAAATGTCATTGAATTTAATTATTACAGATATTTTGACGCTGTTGGTTCTGCTAATAATATACACATTTTTAAATGAGTCATATCACCTTTTAAAAGTTAGATTAGTCAATGTTCAATGGGTTTAAGTTCTATGGATTAACCAATTTAGCATTTAGTCTCCATAATGAACAGAGATACTTTAAAATTACATCTTTGAAACCTTTTGAAAACTTTGAAAATGCAACAATTTTATAGAGAGGTTTTTAAAACAACTTCACTCCATCTGACGGTGGTGACAAACTTGTAAGAAACAGAAAAATATTTCATTCAAAATTAACATTGAACTAACAAATATTGTAACATTACAAGATGTGAAGAAAATACATTACATAACCAATTGTTTTTATGGATTAACATCACAAGGGAGGAGAGGAACTTTACAGGCAACAGACAATGAACATAAGCCCAAGTGCTGCTTACACATAAATTTTCAATGCACATTTAAGAGTGTAAGTTGCAACTATTCTTAACAATAATGGAAAGCTGAGTGGCAGTAATAACAATGAACATAAGCAACACTCAGTCATCACAGAATATTATTAACAGTGAGGACACAAAAAGTGGTCCACATCTCAAGCACACTTATCTAGTGTTGTAGTACTTGAGACCGGTCTTGGTCTTAAGACCACTTTTTGATGGTCTTGTCTCAGACTCGACCGCCTTTGTACTCTGTCTTGAGGACTCAGGATTTTATTTCAAGACCAGTCAATACCGTAACTTTGGGAATATCAATAAATTGCTTTTGCATTGTCTGATTTGTTAACATCCTAACTTTGATTGGAAGTAAAACTTATTGCTTCAAATGCAGCCAATAACCCTAATTAAACATGTGTTGTTCCCGTTAACGACTGTCACAGCTCCCCACGATGTGTATGTTGATTTCAGCTCTTAGTGTTTGTATGTGGGGGTTTTAATGGGAACGTGGATCTTTCAGATCACTTTGAGAGCTACCTATGGGCGTGTTCCACATTTTGTTGAGTGCCATGCAATGCAGGGAACTGGTCTTGGTCTTGATTCGGTCTCGCCCTCGACTGCTCTCAGCCCCTAAAAGTCTTGGTCTTGTCTCGGTTTGGGCGGTCTTGACTCCTGGCGGTCTTGACTACAACACTACTCTTCCAAAACCACTGTCAAGGTTATGTAGCCTAAGGCAGGATAAGGTAAATGCTGCTTTCACTCACCAGGTAACACCACAATAGCGTCAGCCTCATGGGGCTCATTTTCTGGAACGTTCATTTCTGTAAGCTTGATTTATCCTCCTGCGTAGGATCGTGATCGGAGCGGAAAAGAGACATCAAGTTCTCCAAGCCAAAGATGAAAAAGACAATCCAGATAGTTCTCAGCGAAAGGTGCAGAAGCAGCATCTGTGATGGGGGTGCATCAGTGCCCAGTGCCCCTGCATGTCTGTGAAGGTACCATTAACGCAGAGGCATATTTTGGGATTTTAGAGACAGATCAAGTTGACATCTCTTGCAGGGACATCCATGTCAGCAGGACAGTGGCAGGCCTCCTTCTGCACGGGCTGCAACAGCGCAGCTTCGTAGACACAGAGTGCTCGACCGGCCTACTGCCAGCCCAGATCTGCCTCCTATTGAAAATGTATGGCACCTCATGAAGAGGAGAATGAGACAAGGACAAATACAGACTGTTGAGCAGCTGAAGTTTTGTATCAAGCAAGAATGAGCAAAAATTCCACTTGCAGAACCGGCACATTAGTAGGCCTATCTTCACTTCGCAAATTATTAGAAGTGTAATTAAAAGGAAAGGTGATGTAACACACTGGGAAACATGTTGCATGCATGAAATTTGTTTTTATTTTTTCAAAATACAATTACCCTGGTCAGTAAAAGTGTTGAAACTAAAGGTTCATGTGAATTTACAAATCTCAGATCTTTCTTTTTATTGCATTTTGGAAAGTATCTCAACTTTCCTGAAAAGGGGAAACTAGTCGTCACAGTGTTGAAAGCTGGAGGACTTTTTACTGTCAGACTGTCTGAGGATGAACGCTGAACACGGCTCAGTTACTGCTCTCCTGTGATGGAGGATCATTTTCTGTTGCCTCTGTGTCTGTCAAGCTGCAAGAGAGAGAAGATAAACATGGAGATGATTTTATTAACTTCTGTTGTTACTTTTCAACATTTAAAACATTGTATTTATGGTAATTATTAGTAACGTGTTGTGGTTATCAGTGACTTGCAACTCTGTTTGTTTGTTAGCAGAATGTCTCAAAGAAGACTTTTCAGTTTCAATGACACCTGGTAGAAAGTTGGGACAAGTGATTACTTTTGGTGCAGATCTAATAGTAGCAACAGTGCCACCATGTGGCCGTCTCTGAAGCACTTTACATTAGAGTTATAATTCCTGAGCTGTGATCTCCCCTCTTTTACCCTGATTTTGTACCACACACAAACTGAAACATATAATACTTAGATGAGCCTGGAAAAACGTTTTATTACTATTTGGCGTATCTGACATAAACTGTAGTAATTCTTCAATTTTAGATGATGTGACTGTGCTGGTCAATTTGATGACATTTACCTGTAGGTGGCGCTACAGCAACATGATAAACACTGTGAGGGCTTGCTAGTTGTTCAATATGAAAATTGTTATTTTTCAGATTTTAAAATCTTCTTTGAGATTATGATACAGAACTGCTGAATAGTTTCAGACCCACAAAACCACCTGCAGGTCAAACTATATTCACCTTTTCTCCAGGAAGTGACAGTGATGCTGAGTATGATGATTAAACAGAGTATTCCAAGTGCAATATGAACAGACGACCACAGGTAAAGAGCACCTGGAAGAGAAACAGACATGGTTTGTTTTACTTGGGAAGAAGGTGGTGTTACAGTCACGGTAACTCAATGCAGTTTCATTCATCTGTCGAGCTGAAAAAACTTGTTCCCAATGTTTACTTTCCACTTTCTCAGACAAATCAGCTCCACAACTACACTCACTATTAGAAACTGAAACCTTTGTGATTATAACAACTGACTTTGTGAAAATAGGGGGGAAATGTACAAGTCTGGCAGGCCGGTACTTTGTCTTAACTTTATTTTTATCCATATCCATAAAATTCCAAAAAAGAAACATTAGTTTGTCACTGTCAGCCATATTTTTCGTGCATGTTCTGAATCATCACAATAACAGACTGTTGAGGAAGGCTCTGTATTCTGTGTCTGTTTTTTAGTGAAACAAAGTTAAATAAATGCAGGTTAAATCCCACTAAATGAGACATCTTTGCCACCTTCTGTTATAAAGTTGTACCTGCGTCAAGTGATGTTAGTAATGACACTGGGAACTTACTCCAAAACTGCTGCTCTATCCTGTGGTGTGCCACAGGGTTCGGGCCTGATTTTATTTATATTGTATATGCTCCCTTTAGGCAACATTATTAGTAATTTCAAGGGCATTTCTTATCACTGTTATGCTGATGACATCCAGCTGTATGTCTCTTTAGGGTCAGATGAGTATGACAAACTGACCACACTATGCAACTGCCTCACCGCCGTTAAAAGCTGGATGGCTAAAAAGTTCTTTGAAGTGAACACAGACAAGACTGAGGTCCTTATAGTTGCACCCGATAGCAAAGCTCCCTCGATCACTGAGCATACTGGATCACTTTCATCAGTAGTAAAATCAAATCATAGAAATCTGGGTGTAATGTTTGACACATCAATGCACTTTG
>NC_060158.1:1246344-1248655 GCF_021292245.1 Micropterus dolomieu | reverse complement strand
GTCTCTGAAGCACTTTACATTAGAGTTATAATTCCTGAGCTGTGATCTCCCCTCTTTTACCCTGATTTTGTACCACACACAAACTGAAACATATAATACTTAGATGAGCCTGGAAAAACGTTTTATTACTATTTGGCGTATCTGACATAAACTGTAGTAATTCTTTAATTTTAGATGATGTGACTGTGCTGGTCAATTTGATGACATTTACCTGTAGGTGGCGCTACAGCAACATGATAAACACTGTGAGGGCTTGCTAGTTGTTCAATATGAAAATTGTTATTTTTCAGATTTTAAAATCTTCTTTGAGATTATGATACAGAACTGCTGAATAGTTTCAGACCCACAAAACCACCTGCAGGTCAAACTATATTCACCTTTTCTCCAGGAAGTGACAGTGATGCTGAGTATGATGATTAAACAGAGTATTCCAAGTGCAATATGAACAGACGACCACAGGTAAAGAGCACCTGGAAGAGAAACAGACATGGTTTGTTTTACTTGGGAAGAAGGTGGTGTTACAGTCACGGTAACTCAATGCAGTTTCATTCATCTGTCGAGCTGAAAAAACTTGTTCCCAATGTTTACTTTCCACTTTCTCAGACAAATCAGCTCCACAACTACACTCACTATTAGAAACTGAAACCTTTGTGATTATAACAACTGACTTTGTGAAAATAGGGGGGAAATGTACAAGTCTGGCAGGCCGGTACTTTGTCTTAACTTTATTTTTATCCATATCCATAAAATTCCAAAAAAGAAACATTAGTTTGTCACTGTCAGCCATATTTTTCATGCATGTTCTGAATCATTACAATAACAGACTGTTGAGGAAGGCTCTGTATTCTGTGTCTGTTTTTTAGTGAAACAAAGTTAAATAAACTGCTGCTCTATCCTGTGGTGTGCCACAGGGTTCGGGCCTGATTTTATTTATATTGTATATGCTCCCTTTAGGCAACATTATTAGTAATTTCAAGGGCATTTCTTATCACTGTTATGCTGATGACATCCAGCTGTATGTCTCTTTAGGGTCAGATGAGTATGACAAACTGACCACACTATGCAACTGCCTCACCGCCGTTAAAAGCTGGATGGCTAAAAAGTTCTTTGAAGTGAACACAGACAAGACTGAGGTCCTTATAGTTGCACCCGATAGCAAAGCTCCCTCGATCACTCAGCATACTGGATCACTTTCATCAGTAGTAAAATCAAATCATAGAAATCTGGGTGTAATGTTTGACACATCAATGCACTTTGATCGACATGTTAACATGTGTTTTTGCTTCATTTAAGAAACACTGCCAAGCTCAAATCTGTTGTTTCAAAAAAAAAAAGGTACTCCACCCGGAGAGAACCCACGCAGACAACATGCAAACTCCACACAGAAAGGCCGGGTTTGAACCCGTGACTTTCTTGCTGTGAAGCGACAGTGCTAACCACTGCACCACCGTGCCACCAGTTTTAAGATAGTATACACTGTAATCCAAAAAGCAACTGAGGATTTGACACTAGATGCTTTGCATGAAATGATGATTCTACTGACTTTTGTCATAAATGCAGATGTGGGATGAAGCTGCTGTTACCTCACAGCTCTCACTGGGAGGCATGTGGATGTATTTTTTCAAAATGTAAACTTTATTCTCTGACATTATATTGTTCCCACGCTGACCCTGTCACAGTATTTTGTATCATAAGGACAGATAAAAATGAATTGTAAGTGGTCAAAATGTGGAGCTAGTGACTGATTGTGTTCGGATGTCAGGACTCTTCAGTCAGCGACATCAAATGTTGAACCAAACTATCTTCAGAAAGATTCTCAATCCTTTGCTCATTAAGTGGAAGCTACAGTAAGTTATATTTAGAGACTTATTAGATTAAATATGATCTCACTCACACTCCGAAGGTTGATCGCACATCGCTGGCTGAGTGGTGGAAACTGTAGATGTTCCTGTAATGATCAGACATTTCAGAAAGACCTTGTTAGCTGAATTATGAATCAATGCATATAAAGCTACAGCGCTGATTATTGTAAAGGGAGTTACGTCATCTTCTTCTCATGGTTTTGGGTTGTTTGGTGAAACTTTTTTTCTTTAATGTCATCATATCTGTGTTTACTAGCTGTGTGGATGGTGCAGTTGTTGCTGCTGGAAGAGGTTCAGATGTGGTTTGTCTTGTTAGAGGTGGAGGAGTTGTTGTTGTTGTTGGTTCCTTACGACCTTTAGTGAAGGATGGAGGAAACAATATAGAGCTGATGCCACGACATGTCCAGCCTCTGTAACTCAGTGCACTCTCTAATTCAGCATTTTGTTCG
>NC_060158.1:1242457-1246324 GCF_021292245.1 Micropterus dolomieu | reverse complement strand
CCACGCTGACCCTGTCACAGTATTTTGTATCATAAGGACAGATAAAAATGAATTGTAAGTGGTCAAAATGTGGAGCTAGTGACTGATTGTGTTCGGATTTCAGGACTCTTCAGTCAGCGACATCAAATGTTGAACCAAACTATCTTCAGAAAGATTCTCAATCCTTTGCTCATTAAGTGGAAGCTACAGTAAGTTATATTTAGAGACTAATTAGATTAAATATGATCTCACTCACACTCCGAAGGTTGATCGCACATCGCTGGCTGAGTGGTGGAAACTGTAGATGTTCCTGTAATGATCAGACATTTCAGAAAGACCTTGTTAGCTGAATTATGAATCAATGCTTATAAAGCTACAGCGTTGAATATTGTAAAGGGAGTTACGTCATCTTCTTCTCATGGTTTTGGGTTGTTTGGTGAAACTTTTTTTCTTTAATGTCGTCATACCTGTGTTTACTAGAGGTGTGGATGGTGCAGTTGTTGTTGCTGGAAGAGGTTCAGATGTGGTTTGTCTTGCTGTTGGAAGTGAAGGTCGTGTTGGTGCCTTAGGAACTTTAGTGAACGATGTTAGGAAACAATAGAGAGCTGAAGTCATGACATCACTTCCTGTCTTGCCTCTGTAACTCAATGCAATCTGTAATTCATTTCATTACTCTGTCGGGCTGAAACTTGTTCCTGAGGACAAATCTGTTCCAATACAAAACTCACTATTAGAAACTGAAACCTGAGGTTTCCTTCAACAATGAAAAACCCAGCTGCCATGAAAAAGTACAAGTCTGGCTGTGCGTGCTCCAAGTTTAGCTGCAGTCTCTGAAGTACATGAAAAATACTGTTAAAGGACCTAAAAACCATAAACGTTGAATAAACATTATTTACATAAGATGACCGTCCTTACTGAAACATATGAAGCCACCACACAACTCCCACAATGTGCCTCTGTCACTCCTTTTAGCCACATAGCCACTTCCCCAGGTCTCTGCTGCTCTATAAAGCTTTATCACTGACCTAAAAGGTTTCAATTAAGCTTGTTCTTCATGCTTTTCTTTATACAGTACATGCAACATTTACAGTGAAGAAATTATTTTGAAACCCAGAGAGAAAACAGAAAGTAGAAAAACTTCATTAAAGTTTGATGTTACCTGTGAGCACCGTCAGCTCCACAGCTGCTTCATTATTACAGAAGTATGTTCCAGCGTCTGAGACGGCAGCTCTGCTGATGTGAAGTGACTTATCTGCTTTCTGTAAAAAAAAACCAAACATTTTCAATAAATATTTTTGAATGTTAAGAATATTAGTATTTCTAAAACTGTATGTAACATAGTCTATAGTTCACTTATGAAGCTGCTTCATAAATCTAAATAAATATTTTTAGAGTATGTCCACACTAAGCTGGTTTAACTTGTAAATGGATCTTTTTCTCTATGTTTCAGCCCTCTGTCCGGAATATAAAAATAAAAATTTCACCCCAGAAGAAAAGTTTTCTGAAAGTGTAAAGCTGTTGACATTAACCTGTGTTAATGTTAAAATTATAAAATTATTGTATCAGCAGTGCAGCTTGACTGCTGGGAAACAGGTAGTGTTTATGTCATTAAATAACTAGTTCATACCAGTTGACAAAAAAAAGCTTACCTGTGCTGAGATTGCAGCCCAGAACAAAGACTAACAGGCAGCTGCAGATCTTCATCCTCATCCTTCAACACACTGAAGTGACGGACAAACACGGTTTTATTCTGAGCTGAGAAAAGGATGTGTAAACCGGACATTCTCACATTTGTTTGGTTTTCTGTGGTTAATTAACACTGACGGTTCCTGTTATTTAAATAATTAATAATGCTCTCTGACAGCAGACGCTGTGGATTCTGCTATATTTCAGCAGAGTGGGACTGGTTACCATGGCAATGCGCGCTCATGAGTTTGTTTATCAACCATCTCTGCAGAATCGCATAGTATCCGTTTAAATGATCAAAAGCATCAGAACAGCATCAAACTTTATTAAATGGCTGTGGCTGGAAATGGTATAGGAAGACACTGTGCACATGAAAAATATGCAAAGCAACAAAATGAGTGTTATTCAACATATAGCCGGGCTTTTTACAGAAATCTTTCAGATGTGACCCCAAATGTAATTATGAACCCTTTCAGAAGTAACTATAATTTTATAACACATTTTTCCCAGTAACTGTGAAAGATTACAGTTTGACTAAATCACATCTTACTAATTACTCCCCAACACTGTGCGTGAGATATAGTGACCTGTGACTGTCACATGAGGATGTGTGGTCATGTGTTGGACCACAAGACAAAGTACCTGAAACGGTCTGTGTCACTTATAGACTAGTAACAGTGTTGAAAATGTTTGTGTTTATTTTTATAAGGATCACAGATCATTTTTTGTTGCCGCTGTGTGTCGCTTCAGTTTCTGTTGAGCTGCAAGAGAGAGAAGATAAACATGGAGATGATGGACGATATTTTCTAACTTTTCAGTGTCAGCATTTAAAACAACATGTTTATGGTAATTATTTGTCATGTTCATCCATGACTTGCAACTGTTTGTTTATTTGTTTGTTAGCAGAATGTCTCAAAAAACAACTTTTCAGTTATAATGACACCTGATACATATAATACTTGATGAAATAAACTGTATCATTATTACCTAATTTTTGAGTGGCCTATGTGACATTTACTCGTTGTAAGTCTTGAATGCATTGTGCAGTTGAAGCCATATTATGACTTGCACATAAATAAACTTGTTTCACCTGAAGGTGGTGCTACAGCAACATAAATTTCAGATTTCAGATGCACAAAACCACCTGCAGGTCAAACTGTATTCACCTTTTCTCCAGGTAGTGACAGTGATGCTGGTCATGATGATTAAGTAGAGTATCCCAATCCCCATACGAACAGACGGCCACAGAGAAGGAGCTGCTGGAAGAGGTTCAGATGTGGTTTGTCTTGTTAGAGGTGAAGGAGTTGTTGAGGTCTCTGGTGGTGGTGGTGATGAATTCGTTGCTGGAGGTGGAGGGGTTGTTGAAGCCATTGCTGGAGTTGTTGTTGTTGTTATTGTTGGTTCGTTATGACCTTTAGTGAAGGACGGAGGAAACAATATAGAGCTGTTGTTAGCTGAATTATGAATCAATGCATATAAAGCTACAGCGCTGATTATTGTAAAGGGAGTTACGTCATCTTCTTCTCATGGTTTTGGGTTGTTTGGTGAAACTTTTTTTCTTTAATGTCGTCATATCTGTGTTTACTAGAGGTGTGGATGGTGCAGTTGTTGCTGCTGGAAGAGGTTCAGATGTGGTTTGTCTTGTTAGAGGTGGAGGAGTTGTTGTTGTTGTTGGTTCCTTATGATCTTTAGTGAAGGATGGAGGAAACAATATAGAGCTGATGCCACGACATGTCCAGCCTCTGTAACTCAGTGCACTCTCTAATTCAACATTTTGTGCGTCTGTCGATCTGAAAAAATGTGTTCCTGAGGTTTGCTTTCCACATTCTACAGCACAGTAGTAAAGTTCATACTTTTACTCTACTACATATTGTAAATGGTAAACCATGAGCTGAAAGGGAATGTGATATACGCCTGTAGTATCAAAGTTAAACCTGTTCTGCATTAGCTGATTTTTACAGATTACCAATCGATGGAGCTTGACGGGAACACAGTTAATAAGTAACGTCTATTTATGTCACTTGTTTTCATTAAAATCTTAAACACCAAGGCCACGGCTGAGAGTTCAGGGGTGTGAACACTTAACAAAGAAACGTTTTTACACTGACGTGTGTGTTTTGTGCCAAAGAGTAAAGCTGAAGTTTTATATTTTCTTTGCTCTGGGTTGTGTTTTTGGGTCAGAACCTGCACGTTCTGAATCAT
>NC_060158.1:1237325-1242357 GCF_021292245.1 Micropterus dolomieu | reverse complement strand
TCCTATAAATCAATCAGTGAGCATATTTTATAGTGACAGATAAACAGGCGGTAAAAAGGCACTTTTTAAGAGCTTAAACAATAAAAACATTATTTACAGAGTATTAAATGAATTTAAGCAGTAATTTGCTTTAAATGATCAATGATTTTCACCCATCTGAAAATACATTGATTACTTCTTTTTAATCCAGGCTGAACCCTGTGACTACTTAAATGATCATACCAGTGTATTTATGCATTTTAGCTCATTTACTACAAATCACGTTTACTGAACTAAGCGCTAAAAGCTTCTTTCCAATTGTGTGTTTTGAGGTAGCCATTGGTTTCCATGCACTTTTAATCTTGTGGAATTTAAAACATCCTCAGGTTGAATAATCCACCTGCTGTATTTATTGTCAAAGTTCCGTTTCCTGTTGTGGATCATCTGCAGCAAGTCTAAAGTCAATGTTTTCACAGCATAAAATTAAAATAAATTGAGTTTTCCTGAGGATTGTTAGCAGTAATGTGAAGCATACTATCATTTGTAGTAAATGGATTCAATTAAGCAAATTATATAAGTAAAGGACTCAATTTCGTCAATATGATTATATTAATATATCATAGTTATATATAATAATAAATAATGTCCATTCATTTAACCCCCCCAGTGTCCCACCCACCTTGATTGCAATACTGAAAACCTTTTTTCACTGACAGCGTGACGAACAAACAGCTGTTTCCATCACTGACTTTATTCCATTTACTTTCAGCGCTGGTGTCTCCTCTGCAATCTCTCGTTACTAACTCTAGTAAGATTTGATAAAAATTCCTCTCCTAATAATTCCTTAATTCACACACTGTTGTAGAAATTTAGTTGTAAATGTTAGCATTTAAGATCTCTGATCCAACAACATTTTTTTTTCTCTTTAAGGTGCTTTAATTTTTTCATACTTTTCTAAATCATCCTGAATCCAAACCTGACCTACGATCTTTTAACCCTGACAAAAACAAGCTCATTCAACTTTTAACTATTTTAGATAAGCACTATAACTTTTACTTAGTGCTCATCCATCTGTTTCCAAGGTACAATGTGCTACAACACAAAGTCGGTGCTGTTTGAATATTGAAGGTTCACGGTTTACGTTTGTATCCCACAGTAAATGTATCTGTTGAATTGCTAAATTTGGTTCCAGAGAGCAAAGTGAATCTTCATGTATGTAATTATATTATCTGCAGAAATTAAGCAGTTCCTCATTATTTCGTCTGTTTTCATCCAGAACACTATTTGTCTAGCCGTTGGTGTTGTTACTGGGCGAGTCGTCGGCTGTAGGAAAGAAAATAAGTGTTATTTTATATACACGCACACACAAACACACCAGATAATGAAAACTGCTCTCACTTTTTAATTTTTTTTTCTGCCTTCTCTTTCATTAAAAGGTCAGTTCACCCAATTTGTCCCATAAAGTTCTACTCTGTGTAGATTTTATTTTATTTGTCCAGGTTTTAATGTTAACACAGACAATAAATCATAGATGAAGTCAGTGGCATGGTCTTTTAGGTAACTCTGTGACACTTAAGGACTAAATTGTGTTAACTTTGGTTTGGTTTGAGCAGACTTTTGTGTTTCCTCCTTCTGAGTCAGGGTTAGAATATAAAAATCATTCACATAAAAACATAAAATTTCAGGACCAACATTTTTAGAATACAGAGCAGAAAAATAAAGCACTTACGTTTGGTCCATAAGTGGTACATCTGTTAATGAAAACAAAGTTAAAACACACAAAATAAACAATTTTATCCATTTAGATATTTCTGGAATATCCAATGTACAGCTGACTAACTTCAACAATAAGGTTGGTCTTATTCAGTTTTAATATTGGGTATCTGCTGATAGATTTATCTAAATGAGAAACCTATTTGACCCCGTGATGAAAAGAAAATGTACAGTATCTAATAAATCAATGAAACATCACGTCTTTGTGTTTCTAGAGGAAAACACCCTTGTTGAGAGGTTTGGTGTCGTCTGCTGTGTTACTGGGGTTATTGTCCTCACACAGGAAACATTAAGGCCCATCATATTATAACTGTTTTTATTTTGTTCAGTTATCAAGTTAAAGTAACTTCTGAACAATAAACTTCATAAAACTTCGAGAGACTTAAAGTACTTACTTTGAGCAGAGTTGGGTCCATTGTTGGCAGCAGCTGTGAATAAAGAGAATGTTAATAAATCATAGTCATAGTAATCAAACAGTGTAATGGTCTTTTAAGGAACTCTATAATGCGAAAATTTGGTTTAAGCATGCTTTAAGGCCCATTTATACTCCTGTGTAGGGTCTACGTGTGTACCTACGCCGTAGGCTACGCACGTAGCCTGCATTTATACTTGTGCGTAGGTGTGTCCGTCATTCTGCGATTACACCCCCAAACGCTAGTCGGCAGTAGCGCTTCCTTAAAATTTAAGGAACTTTTAAAATACAGAGCAGAGAAATAAAACACTTACCAGGGGGAGCAGCTGGAGGTAAAAGTGGTGCACCTGTTAATGAAAACAAATGTTAACACACACAAAATAAACTATTTTATCCACTCAGATATTTTTGGAATATCCTGCGTACAGCTGACTAACTTAAAGGATATTAACTTTGGGTTATTACCAAACTCAGCATGAATTAATGGGCACTTAGATTGTTAAAAGACGTTTAGTCGCTGGGGGGCAGAAGACAACTTAGGGATACTCAAGTATAAACCTGCTCAGTGTAGCTTTCAATCAGGTGTCAAAGATACTTACCAGAGCCACCGCTGCTGAGAGACGATTCTGACCCTGTGAAGAAAAGAAAATGTATTTATTAATTACACCCATGCTGAGAGGTGTGGTGTCATTCACTGTGTTACTGGGGTTAACACACACACACACACACACTAAATATTTTTGTAGTCTTTCATTCAAGCACCCAGCAAAAAGCACACAAACCAGACAACATTTCATTTTGTTCGATCATCAAGTGACAGTAACCTCTGAACAATAAACTTCATAAAACTTGAAGAAACATAAAGTAGTTACCTTGTGAACTGTTGGCTCCAGGTCCTGTTAAAAAAAGACAATGTTAATAGATCATAGATGAAATCAGTGGCATGGTCTAAATCTGCATCTGTCCTTCCAAAAGCATGTTGACTTTAAAAATACACAGCGTTAAAGTTCACAGTTTGAACACAGATTAAATCTGAGGACAATCAAAAGTCTTCACTTAAACTGTTGATTCAGAAGTCAGTGCTTCCCCACAGGATTTTAAGAGACTATGGTGGGCGGGCCTTGGACCGTCTCGGAGCAAATTTTGTACATTTTAAAGTTAAATGCATTATTTGGTGCAAAATTAAGAGGCTATCTATGAAACACTTTGCACTCTTGTAGACAATGTTGTGCTCTAGTAAACTATTTGATCATAAAACCACTGTATCGCTCTAAATGGTGATGAAACAGCAACAAAAGTAAACAAATTTATTCAATGTTTTTCCAGCAACCCTAAATCAAAGAATAGATCTTAATCTTATTTCCATACTGTATAGACACCGTATTTTGAAAACCTGTGTATCTTCCTCAAGCTAAATTCATCCAGTCCGACCCCGTTTGATAAATAATGTTGTATGTGGTAACATGAAGACTTCACAGCCTCTCTTCAGGCAGGACTCTCATACTGCAACACTTGTCTTTGTAATGAGACAAACTGACAGGATAAAGTCTCTAACCTGCCTGTCAGCTCGCTCTGGGCCGTTTCAGTTACCATAAAGGCTTTAATACGCGTGCACTCCAAATTTAGGCGCGGCTAGCTTAATCGCCTTCTCACAAAGTGACAGAAACAAGTGTGAGCGTGCGAGCTCACAGCAGTGTCCACAAAACACAACATCAGAGGTCTGTAATGTAATTATGAGATTACATGAGATGTTTTTCATGTGTGTATTTTATATACACACACAAACACACACAAACACACACACACACACCAGATAATGAAAACTGCTCTCGCTTTTTAATGTTTTTTCTGCCTTCTCTTTCATTAAAAGGTCAGTTCACCCAATTTGTCCCATAAAGTTCTACTCTGTGTAGATTTTATTTTATTTGTCCAGGTTTTAATGTTAACACAGACAATAAATCATAGATGAAGTCAGTGGCATGGTCTTTTAGGTAACTCTGTGACACTTAAGGACTAAATTGTGTTAACTTAAGTTTGGTTTGAGCAGACTTTTGTGTTTCCTGCTTCTGAGTCAGGGTTGTAACAATATAAAAACATTTTTAGAATACAGAGCAGAGAAATAAAGCACTTACCTTGGTTAACAACTACGTCCGTAAGTGGTACATCTGTTAATGAAAACAAAGTTAAAACACACAAAATAAACAATTTTATCCATTTAGATATTTCTGGAATATCCAATGTACAGCTGACTAACTTCAACAATAAGGTTGGTCTTATTCAGTTTTAATATTGGGTATCTGCTGATAGATTTATCTAAATGAGAAACCTATTTGACCCCGTGATGAAAAGAAAATGTACAGTATCTAATAAATCAATGAAACATCACGTCTTTGTGTTTCTAGAGGAAAACACCCTTGTTGAGAGGTTTGGTGTCGTCTGCTGTGTTACTGGGGTTATTGTCCTCACACAGGAAACATTAAGGCCCATCATATTATAACTGTTTTTATTTTGTTCAGTTATCAAGTTAAAGTAACTTCTGAACAATAAACTTCATAAAACTTCGAGAGACTTAAAGTACTTACTTTGAGCAGAGTTGGGTCCATTGTTGGCAGCAGCTGTGAATAAAGAGAATGTTAATAAATCATAGTCATAGTAATCAAACAGTGTAATGGTCTTTTAAGGAACTCTATAATGCGAAAATTTGGTTTAAGCATGCTTTAAGGCCCATTTATACTCCTGTGTAGGGTCTACGTGTGTACCTACGCCGTAGGCTACGCACGTAGCCTGCATTTATACTTGTGCGTAGGTGTGTCCGTCATTCTGCGATTACACCCCCAAACGCTAGTCGGCAGTAGCGCTTCCTTAAAA
>NC_060158.1:1232230-1237225 GCF_021292245.1 Micropterus dolomieu | reverse complement strand
TCCTATAAATCAATCAGTGAGCATATTTTATAGTGACAGATAAACAGGCGGTAAAAAGGCACTTTTTAAGAGCTTAAACAATAAAAACATTATTTACAACAGAGTATTAAATGAATTTAAGCAGTAATTTGCTTTAAATGATCAATGTTTTTCACCCATCTGAAAATACATTGATTACTTCTTTTTAATCCAGGCTGAACCCTGTGACTACTTAAATGATCATACCAGTGTATTTATGCATTTTAGCTCATTTACTACAAATCACGTTTACTGAACTAAGCGCTAAAAGCTTCTTTCCAATTGTGTGTTTTGAGGTAGCCATTGGTTTCCATGCACTTTTAATCTTGTGGAATTTAAAACATCCTCAGGTTGAATAATCCACAACAACAAACA
The DNA here is from genome assembly GCF_021292245.1 of Micropterus dolomieu. Lineage (NCBI taxonomy): Eukaryota > Metazoa > Chordata > Actinopteri > Centrarchiformes > Centrarchidae > Micropterus > Micropterus dolomieu. The sequence continues at coordinate 1,236,832 of NC_060158.1, read as the reverse complement.
TCTGTTGTATTTATTGTCAAAGTTACGTTTCCTGTTGTGGATCATCTGCAGCAAGTCTAAAGTCAATGTTTTCACAGCATAAAATAAAAATAAATTGAGTTTTCCTGAGGATTGTTGCAGTAATGTGAAGCATACTATGATTTGTAGTAAATGGATTCAATTATGCAAAGTTATAGAAGTGATATTTGTGAAAGCAATTTCTTCCTTCTCCCTTTGTAAAGGACTCAATTTCTTCTATATGATTATTTAAATTTTATTAATATATATCATAGTTATATTTAATAAAAAAAAAAGTCCTTTATCTCTACAATCTATCGTTACTAACTCTAGTAAGAACAATTCCTCTCCTAATAATTCCTTAATTCACACACTGTTGTAGATTTAATTTTAAATGTTAAGATTTAAGATTTCTGATCCAACAACATATTTTTTCCTCTTTAAAAAAGTGTGATTTTCTCAATTCATATTTGCATACTTTTCTAAATCACTTTCCTGAATCCAAACCTGACCTACGATCTTTTAACCCTGACAAAAACAAGCTCACTCAACTTTTAACTATTTTAGATAAGCACTATAACTTTTACTTAGTGCTCATCCATCTGTTTCCAAGGTACAAAGAGCAACACCACAAGAGTGGGTTGATGCCGTTTTAGTACTGAAGGTTCACGGTTTTCAAATTCCCCTTTACATTTGTATCCCACAGTAAATGTATTTGTTGAATTGGTAAATTTGGTTTCGGAGAGCAAAGTGAGTCTTCATGTACTCTGATGGAAAAGACATTATCTGCGATTTAGCTTTGTTCTTCATTATTCTGTCTGTTTTGATCCAGAAGACTTTGGGACTCTCTGCTGGTGTTAGTCGAGCCATTGACTGCAGGGATGAAAATAAGTGTTATTCGATACACACACACACACACACACACACACACACACACACACACACACACACGATAGCAAAAACTGCTCTTGCTTTTTTTATGCATTTTCTACCATCAATATGTGGCATCGTCTATCGATCCAACCCTACTGCCACATAACCACAATGCCCCCGGTTTGCTGTGTTAATTGCAGGGCACACACCCACAAGAAATATTATGGCCCATCATCTTATAACTTGTCAGTAAATTTTGTAAATTTTTCCTCAGTTGTCTGTTCAAGCAGCTTGCAGAGAGCACACAAAACCGAAATTTAATTTTGTTCAGTCATCAAGTTACAGTAACCTCTGAACAATGAACTTCATGAGACTTCAAGGAGACATAAAGTAGTTACCTTACGCAGGGCTGGCTCCAGCTCCTGTGAATAAAGACAATGTTAACAGAGACAATAAATATAGATGAAGTCAGTGACACGGTCATTTAGGTAACTCTATAATCTGACACATAACCAAAAATATTAAATTTGATTAGAACAGACTTTTGTGTTTCCTCCCTCTGAGTGAGGGATGTAACAATATAAATGTCATTCGCACAAAAACACATTTCAGAAATAATGTTTTTATAATACAGAGCAGAGAAATAAAGCACTTACCTGAGTCAGTAACTACGGCCATAAGTGGTGAATCTGTTAATGAAGACAAAGTTAAAACACACAAAAGTCAGCATGAATTAATTGGCACTCCCTGTCTGGTGGGACCTTTAGTTCCTGGTAGGCAGATGACTACTTAAGGCAACCAAAGAGCAAACCTGCTCAGTGCAGCTTTCGATCAGTTGTTAAAGATACTTACTGGTGGAGTCCCCGCTGCTGACAGACACATCTGACCCTGTGGAGAAAAAAAAAAATATTTATTAGCTCAATGAAACATCACATATTTGTAGGGTGGGAGAAATAATCGATTCTTAGATGCATCGCGATGCTGACGTGGAAGATTATGAATCGATTAACAAATGTCAAAAAATCGATTATTGTTGTTGGCAGAACTTTATATGTTTGTTTTCAGAGGAGTCTGGATGTTAAATACATGAAGGACCATAGAGCTGAGGTTAATAAAGTAATTTAGGGATGCAAACCAGTCCTTTTAAGCTAATTAGGAGATGTTTCTTTTGGATTTTAATGAGCAACTTAAATGTTTAGTAATTATCCAGGGATCCTGTGTAGAAAAAAAATTATCCATCAAGATGCATCGATAATCGTTTTATAATCAAATCGCAGCCCTCGAAAGGTGCCCAGAGATTTCCACCCCTACATATTTGCAACATGTTTCTAGAGGAAACCACCCTTGTTGAGAGGTGTGGTGTCGTCCACTGTGTTACTGGGGTTATTGTCCTCACACAGGAAACATTAAGGATCAGGTTCAAGCGACTTGCAGAAACACACAAACTCAACATTTCATTTTGTTCATTCATAAAGTTAAGGTAACCAAACCAATAATTCCAAAGGCATGTGTCTTATCCACTGTCCCATCTCCGCCCCAGGGTAACTAGGGTAATGAATGAACTTCATAATACATAGAGAGACATATAGTTACCTTGGGCAGGGTTGGCTGCATCGTTGACAGGGGCTGTGAATAAAGACAATGTTAACACAGACAGAGTTAATAAATCATAGATGAAGTCAGTGACATGTTTTTTTTAGGTAACTCTTAAATGCGACACAAGAACTAAAATGTAAACTTAAATTTTGTCTGAGCAGACTTTTGGGTTTCCTCCTTCTGAGTCAGGATTGTTTCAATACAAATATCATTCATGCAAAACACTTTACAATACAGAGAAAAAAGAAAAAAAACACTTACCAGAGGAAGTGACTCTTTTCATAAGTGGCGAATCTGTTATTAAGTTAAAACACACAAAATTAACTTTTTTATCAATTTAGATATTTTTGGAAAAATCACGTGTACAGCTTTAGTACTAGCAGTGATGAATCAACAACTTGCTGACCACAGAAGTCAGCGTGAATTAATGGGTGCTTCAATCGTTCCCCGTCTTAAAAGATGTTGCTGGGGGCCAGACGACAAGTTGGGGCTACTAAAGTGTAGACCTGCTCAGCGCAGCTTTCAGTCAGTCTCAAAGATACTTACCAGAGCCACCAGAGCCTCCGTTGCTGAGAGACTCATCTGACCCTGTGAAGAAATGAAAATTTATTTATTATCTCAATACAACATCACGTCTTCGTGACAAGTTTCTAGAGGAAAACACCCTTGTAGAGAGGTGTGGTGTGGTGTCGTCTAGAGCCCGACTGATATCGGTTTTTGGGGCCGATGCTGATATTAAAGTGAAAAAGAGCCGAATTATGAGCCGATATTTAGATTTTGAAAATGATTTGAAAAGTAGATCCCTTTCCTGTATAAATTACACTTAGAACAGGCTGATATTGAAAGCTGTTCTATATGTGGGTTATAATACCTTTTCCTAAATGGATTATGTAAAAAAGCCTTAGATTACATTCTCAAAAAATGAACGCGTAAACAACTGCACGTCAATGAATATTTGCTGCAAGAAGGTGCGTTCTTTTCAGCCATCTGTAAACAGAGAGAGAGAATATGCATGTGTATTTTACTTGACATTTAATCTGCCATAATAACTACTTTCCATGTAGCATATTCACATCTAGCTTATCTCTTTACCAGCACCCTTTAATTCTAACCAAAGCTACAAGAAACCAGCTCTTACCTTTACATTTAACGTTACATTAAACATACTGATGGGACCTGGGAGGAGGGAATGAAATACTGGGGTCTGAAATTACAGCCATTAATGTTTTCAGGAGAGGAGAAGTGATGATGAGGGCTGTTATTATTATTTTTATTACTAAAGTCATGTGTTTCACCTGACAAATGACCATCTCACCAGGAACACAGATACTCTGTTGTTCGTTCTGCATGCTCGGTAGACTTCGGTCAGCTGATTGTTTTGTTGTGCAGCAGCGTTATTAGCAGGGGAGTTGCAGAGTTCCCTCTGGTGGGCAAGCTATGCAACACTCATGACATGAGTGAAGGATCTCACACTGTTTCTTTTTTTAAATCGACATTAACAGGCTGTTAAAAACGCAATTAGATCACATTGGCCGATAAATCGGTCAGGCTCTAGTGTTGTCCACTGTGTTACTGGGGTTATCTTCTACACACAGGAAATATGAAGGCCCATAATCTTTTAACTGTTTTCAGAGAGCACAAAAAAAAACAACATTTCATTTTGTTCAGTCATCAAGTTACAGTAATCTGTGAACAATGAACTTCAGAAGACTTTACCTTGGCCTTTTTTGGCTCCAGCTCCTGTGAAAAAAAGACAAAGTTAATAGATCATAGATGAAGTAAATGGCACGGTCTAAATCTGCATCTGTCCTTCCGTCAGTTTATTGACTCGTAAAATACACAGCATTAAAGTTACTGATTCAATTTCAAGACAACCAAAAGTCTTCACTTAAATTTTGATGTCATAATAATGCAAACTGCATGTATAGTTTCACATAATATTTTGCATGTTTACAGTAGCATGTTGGGTTTAGCATGAAATCACTACTGCATGACACTAGTGGAGCTAAAGAGGTAGTAAAAAGGTATTGTATGTATCTTTGAAACAGAAAACAACAAAGAACTATTAACTGTGAGGCAGAAACCAGGAAGCTCCCAGCAAAATTTCAATTGTTCATCATGGAACTCGATTATTAC
>NC_060158.1:1229585-1232210 GCF_021292245.1 Micropterus dolomieu | reverse complement strand
TATGAAGCATAAACCACGATTTACTGTTAAAGAACCACGGCTGTTCTTTAAGCACAGAACTTTACTGTTCAGTTTGTTTTGTTTTCTCTTAATAAAAGAACCATTTTTGTGAAATTACATTGTTTGTGTATTTTATTAAAGAATATAAAACTAATTTTAGAAAAAAAATGATTCCACTCTACTGATATCATGTTGTCAAGAGAAGACGATGGTTACATATAAATTCCACCTACCAATTATGCCTTTTTTGCACAAGACAGCCAGCACCACACCGACTACGCCCAACACGAGCAGGAGCCCTGCAACTCCACCAATGATGGGTCCAAGTCCTCCAGGTCCAGGAGAGAGTTTAGGATCTAAAACACAGAAAACATTCACATTAGTTTTATATTCACTTCACTTTGAACATCATTTCTATTTGTTAGGTTTTATTTACTACGGCGTTAATGTACGCTACAAAAATGTAGAAGCTGAGTGACAGTAATGCTGCAATCTGATTTTAAGAAAATAACATGAATTTAGTCATTTGTGCTGGTGAGAAACAGAAAAAGAGGATGTTCTGAGAGGAGACTGTGTCAAGCATCAAAAGAATTGTTATTGTAAAAACATTAGCCTTGTTTAGTATGATACAAAAATACATTTATCCAGCACCATCTTATCAGCGACAACGAGGATCTCCATTAGAAGAATGAATTAAAATCTTATTAATATGCAGCTTCTATGGGACTTGCAGCAATGCAGACAAAGAACTTCTGCTGGTACAGTGACTTCAATCATGTGAAACACGTTCTGCAATAATAAACACTGCAAAAACAATGACAAATGGTAAAAAAGTTTCTTACCCCATTCCTTCTCAACATGTAACCCAGATGCAGCGTGATTCACTTCACAGGTGTATTTAGACATGTCACTCTTTAAAATCTCCACACTGTCTCTTCTCTGGAAGGTGTCGTCTTCATTTGGTCGAACGCCAAAGGTAACCACTCCGTCCTCTTGAGCTAGAATGCGGCCGTTCCTTTTGATGTTCAGGATGATGTCTTTTGGGTAGAAACCTGTGGCCAGGCACGTCAACATGATCTTTGACTCAACTTTGGTGTTCTTAGAGAACAAGAACACCTCAGGTGGAGCTGGAAAGAGAAGCCGTAAAGAGAGTTCATATTTGCAGTATGCTTCAGATCAATGCAACCACACAATAAACTTTTTGTACTGCTGACGGCTTTATAATAAACTGAATGACACATTATAAAGATAATCTATTGCTACAGCTACTAATTTCAGGTCTTTTCCAAACTATTTTCTGTCTGGATTTAAAGGCCATGATTGTTAGGGAGTATGGTGTTCGCAATGGTTGGGTTGAGATAGCCGGTTCCATCTTGTTTTGGCCAGTCAGGCCGCCATAAAGCTGTAGTGTTTCTACCTCTCAGACCCAAAAAAGCTGATTACAGATATCAAATGTATCTTGGAGTTTCTGTGACGTTATTTTTAACTTCACTTACAAATGCTGAAAGTTAAATCGGAGTGGATTTGATATGGGAATTTATAGAATTTGGATTTGATGAAGATTTGGTGTAAATCCCAATTGTTAGTTTCAACCTGCACAGTACTTTCACATCAATGCTACTTCCATCATCTGTAGTAATAATGAGTTTAAAAATGTAGAATTTATTTTCTGCCATACATACAGGCGGTTCGAAGCTGCATTTGCTCATAGTCCACGAACTTCCTCAACCACTCCATGCACTCGTTCTCCAGGTAGCCTTTGGTGTAATCTTTTAGGACCTGGACCCCATCCCACTTCCTCTTGGTCGGGAGGGCCGCTTCAATTGGGGCGACCCAGACTTGGTTGACGTCGTCAAAGGACAGGAAGTTGTTTCCATCGTAGCTGTACATGTCCTTGCCGCGGTAAAACGTAATGTTGCCGTCAGGCTGCTTTTTGCCCTCACAGCCGTGCATCCACTGAAGAACATGGACGTCTGAAACCAAAAGTTATGCCAGGAAAGTTTGATAAATGACTAACAACAAAAGGATAATTACAAAGCTAGAAAGACGAGAAGAGGTGGGTCAGATTTGAGTATTTGTGCTTTTTTGGTTAAAAATAAAAGAGTAAATGCTTTAATTTTACTAGAGCATTTATCTGTAAAGTTGTTGGTTTCATGGTCTTCATCAAAAAGTTGTCGCTGCCCTTCTTGTTTCATGGATCTTACCTGAGTCATTCTGTCTCATTCGTGTCTTCAGGATGTCGATGTTGACGTTGAACCACTGCTGTTTGCTCAGGCGGGACTGTGTTCCTTTCTCCCAGTAATCTGCAGCCAGTTTCTCTTTCATCCAGTCCTGTGTGGGAATTTTCTTCTGGTGCTCACTGTCAAAGTAGTCGATCATCCTGCCGTCCAGGCGACCCATGGCTGTGAACTGGTGGATGCCCGGGAGTCCGACAGGTTTGGAGAGAGCCGTGTAGGTGTAAAAGAGGGAATGTGTCTCTGAGAGTCACACAGACAGACAGATATTTATTAGACAAGGCAGATAAATGTCAGTCAATGAACCACCACTGAACCAAAAGTTGAAAATACTGTGTGACTCATTATTGGCAAGGGGAAGAACTTTATTAAACTAAAAGTTATCCAACCT
>NC_060158.1:1199008-1229485 GCF_021292245.1 Micropterus dolomieu | reverse complement strand
TTGACATATTCAGCTAAGCTTCAAAGTAAGCTTGGCCGTCTGTAGTTTACTTATGAAGCTGCTACATAAATCTAATATATTAAAACTAAGGTTCTCCTTTTGTGTGGCCGTGAAAGTTAAAAAGACAACCTTTAGTCTCCTCAAACTAACTGTGATCGTTCATTTTCAGCGTCAGTGTTCAGCAGCCAAATACACAGCAGAGCTGTTGACATTAACCTGCGTTAATATTAACATTTTAAAATAATTATATCAGCAGAGCAGAAGCTTGAACATGACTGCTGGATAAAATAAAAAACTTAAGTAAAGTTCTTACCTGCACTGACATTACAGCACAGAACAAAGGCTAACAGGCAGCTGTAGATCTTCATCCTCATCCTCACACAGACTGAAGTGACTGATCAAACAAACACTGTTTAATTCTGAGAAAAGGATGTGTAAACCGGACATTATCGTCTTTGTCTTCTTGTGGTTAATGCCCACTGATGGTTAAGGTTATTTAAATATAGAGCATGATCAAATTTCCCTCTATTCTGTGCCAGTACAAGAAAGAACCTGAAATAACTGACTAAAAGACAAAGACATGATCACCTTATGAAGCTGTTATAACAAACATGGTAACAAACAGTCGACTACTTCCACAGAGCAACATTAGCATCCCATTGGAGAGGAGTTTGTGTCCATAACAGCTGAAAAAGGCAGAGAGCAGAGATGCTAAACAGGAAAACCACCTTTACACATAGAGAGCTAACCACACAGACAATAACGTCACGATCTAATGATGGCGACCTGTCGGAAAACATCCAGCTTGTTGTTAGCTGAGAACTGCTTGGTGTTTGTCTTTAAACTGGCTGCAAAATGTGACCACAGAAAGATGACTGCATGTCACAGTCTCCTTTTAAGGCATTTGAAGTCCACATGAATACTGTGGAAGAAAGCCAGGAAGCACAGGTGAGTCTGTGGATTTACATTACTTATGTAATTACCTCAAAGCGACTTACAATTGCTATATATGTCAGAAGTCACACCCCTCTGGAGCAACTAAGGGTTAAGTGTCCTGCTCAGGGACACAGTAGTGGATGTGCCACAGTGGGAATTGAGCCCGGGTCTCTCACACCAAAGGCAGGCATCTTATCCACTGCGCCATCGCATGCCACGTAACTTAATAGTTGTGGTCCTGGTACCTAAGCCCTGGGGTGCAGGACGTGGGGGGGGGACCAAGTATACCTTCAAGTGAGTGGGACCCACAAAGATACTAGAATGAATAGCTGTGGATGTGGGGAGGGGCCAATAAAGAATGACTATGTACAGGGTCCAGAATTTCGTGCTACGCCTCTGCCTAAACCCAACCAAACTGCCACGTTTCACAACGTGAACCACTAGTTTTATTTTGAAAGGCTAACCGGACGTTGCCTATTTATTATTGCTAACTTGACCACGGAGCCCTACGTGTGCAAAAGTGACTCCTGAGGGGCCCATATGTGTAAAGCTGGGAGTGAGAACGTTTTGGGAAATCATGTCTTTGTGTCATTTGGTTGTGGCTTCTGAAAACATGTGGAGGGTAGAAGCATCATATCTTATATGTGTACAAAGAAAACTTAGACGTACTGTATATATGCTTTTTTTAATGATTAACAAACATGGCCAGGTTTTGATTTTCTACAAAACTCTGTCAAGAAACAACCTCCCAGTTTTCTTCATTAATTACATGTTTGCAGGATCAGCACTAGATTTTTGTCAAAACCATCAGAAACATAGAAATGTCTATAAAATAATTTTAAATGAACCTTTTTAAAGTTAGATTAGTCAATGTGTAATGGTTACGGTTTAGGTTATATGTAATAAATATCTAAGAGATACTTGGAAGCATTGAAATTACACATTAACTTTGAAAATGCAACAATTTTATAGACAAATACTGTGGAACAAAACAGAAAGAGTTGACAAACACTGACGGTGGTGACAAAGTTGTAAGAAACAGAAAAATATTTCATTCAAAATGACCAATGAACTAACAAACATTGTAACATTACAAGATAGAAAAGACTTTATATAACCAATATTCTTTTGGATTAACATCTCAAGGGAGCAGAGGAACTTTACAGGCAACAGAGAACATAACCCTATGGTCAAGTCCACGACCTCTTTAAATATATATGCTGCCTGTAAACTACAAACCCCATTTCCAGAAAAGTTTGGATACAGAAAATACAGAAAAAGTTTTAATTTGTTAAATCATGTGAACCTTTATTTGATTTAAATTTTGAGTTTCAGTAGTTTTACTGACCAGCATAATCGTATTTTGTAAAGTTAGAATTTTATGCCTGCATCAAACTCAACAAAACCCTTTTTACTCCCCTCCAGCTCTCTGTAGCTCAGACAATCCCTGCTACCTGCGTGTGCTAAACCGTTCTTTCACCCAGATTCTTTGTCTTTATAAGAACAAACAACAGATGTTTTGTGTGTAGTTTCACGTCATTTCGCCTGCCACGTTTCACGTGTGTTTTCTTGACAAAACGTGGTTATGAGACCAGCCCTCGGGTGACAGAGTTGTTGTCTAATAGCGTACTGTGTGACCTCCTGTCACCGATAAGTCACGGAGTGGGAACGACAGCGAGACTCCCGACACAAGACGGCAAGTTGTGTAGTCTGAACAGCCCGGCGATCTGCCGACATTGAAAGTCATGTAGTCTGCAGGGTCGGGGCTCGCTCCTTTGTGCCAATATTGGTGAACATCCAGAAATGCAACCTGAATAATACAAGGAGGAATCCACACATCAGTGGTAGGCAGAGACGCTGGCGACTTTTCTGGGCCTGAGTTCATCTCAGATGGAACAAAAGACAGTGAAACTGTGTGCTGTGGTCAGATGAGTCCACATTTCATTTTGAGATAAACAGACATCAAGTTCTCCAAGCCAAAGATGAAAAAGACCATCCAGATTGTTCTCAGTAAAAGTTGCAAAAGCAGTATTTGTGATGGTATGAAAAGGTGGAATTAAAAGGAAAGATGATGTAACACAATGCCTCTGTCCCAACTAACTTATTTTTACAAAATACTATTACAATTACCCTGGTCAGTAAAACTATTGAAACTAAAGGTTCATGTGAATTTACAAACCCCAGATCTTTGTTTTTATTGCATTTTGGAAAGTATCCCAACTTTTCTGAAAAAGGGAAACTAGTCGTCACAGTGTTGAAAGCTGTCTGAGGATGAACGCTGAACACGGCTCAGTTACTGCTCTCGTTTCTGTGTGATGGAGGATCATTTTCTGTTGCTGCTGTGTTGCCTCTGTGTCTGTCGAGCTGCAAGAGAGAGAAGATAAACATGGAGATGATGGATGTGATCTGCGCTGTTTGATCAATTTGATCAATTTGACCTGTAGATGGCGCTACAGCAACATGATAAGTTGAAATGCCCAAAATGCACTCACTAGTGTGACTCAGTTACATTTTGCACAATTCACCTTTGTACAAAGCCAAAGTATAAACACTGTGAGGGCGTGCTAGTTGTTGAAAATCAAATTATTTCTTGACTTATTTTCCAAATATTGAAATCTTCTTTGAGTTTCTAAACATTACTGATTATGATACAGAGTATTTTCAGACCCACAAAACCACCTGCAGGTCAAACTATATTCAACTTTTCTCCAGGAAGTGACGGTGATGCTGAGTATGATGATTAAACAGAGTATTCCAACCACAATATGAACAGCTGTTTCCCACATGTGAGGATCAGCTGGAAGAGGAACAGACATGGTTTGTTTTACTTGGGAAGAAGGTGGTGTTGAAGTCACTGTAACTCAATTTCATTCATCTGTCGAGCTGAAAAACTGTGTTCCTGAGGTTTCCTCTCCACTTTCTCAGACAAAATACTTTTTGCTATGTTTTTATGAAGTTCATTTTGTTCATTCTGCTAACTTTAACACGATGCCGCCTTTCCTGACAGAGCATGCGCTGCTTGTCGCGCTGTTTTGATTCTACACTATTGTCCTTTGTCAGAAATGCAGGTGCGTTGTTCTAAAGAGTGTGGTAATATTTAAACATGAAGACGAGTTATCTTCTATTGTTCATTCGCCTCATGTATCTTATATTGTAATAAAGTTACATAATTGTTTTTGCATAACTGTGTAACATAAATGGAAAAGCGTATTTTAAAAACAAGGTAACAGGAAATCTGTGTTAATACATTTGGTTACTTTCTTTTTTAAGAGGGACAAATTATGTTGTTTCATGTATTTAGTTTTAATGAACTTTAATCCCACAAGCTCTGAGAGATTCAGTTAAACAGGAGAGACAGAGTGACGTCTTCTTACTTCCCAGAAGTTCCTGTTTCATCAACAATGGATTCCTACATTTCAACTTTTTTCTTTCTCAAAACGTAAACTGTATGCTCTCAGATTATTTCATTCCAAAGCAGACCCTATAATATTACTCTCTATCATGGGGAAACATAAATGTATCTTTAGTGAAAGTGGTCAAAATGTAGAAGTAGTGACTGATTGTGTTCGGACGTCAGGACTCTTCAGTCAGCGACATCAAATGTTGAACCAAACAATCTTCAGAAAGACTCTCAATCCTTTGCTCATTAGGTAGAAGCTACAGTAAGTTATATTTAGAGACTAATTAGATTAAATATGATCTCACTCACACTGATTGTTCATTGTCGGCTGAGAGGTGGAAACTGTAGATCTTCCTGTAATGATCAGACATATTGGAAATACCTCCTTAGCTGAATTCTGTATCACTGCACATATACAGCGTTGAATATTGTAGAAAGAGTTTCGTCATTTTCTTTAATGCTTTTGGGTTGTTTGGTAAAACTGTTTTCTTTAATACCTGTGTTTACTAGCGGAGTGGATGAAGCAGTTGTTGCTGCTTGAAGAGATTCAGGTGTGACTTGTCTTGCTGTTTTTGGTGAAGGTGGTGTTGAAGTCTCTGTCGGAGGTGTTGTAGAGCAGAGGAAACAACAGAGAGCTGAAGTCATGACAGCACTTCCTGTCTAGCCTCTGAAACTCAATGCAATCTCTCATGCAGCATTTCATTAGCCTGTGGAGCTGAAAAAACTTGTTCCTGAGGTTTATTTTTCAGACATATCTGTTCCACTACAACATTTTAACAAGTTCAACAACGAAAATGTACAAGTCTGTTGCAGTGTGGTACCTCAACTGTCTTTCGCCCAAGTTCCCCATGTTTAGCTGCAGTCTCTGCTGTCTAAAAATGTTTTAAGTACATGAATAATGCTGTTTATTGAAAGTGCAACTATATCAGAGTTTTACATAAAATGACCGTCCTTGTCGAAACACATGAAACGACCACAGAACTGTAGTATTTCTACTGTAAGCAACTCTCAGATCCATGTCCACCGTTAGAGATAGAATAACATTAATCTGTCTAATACTGTGAAAGTACATTGAAGAAGGCCACTGTTCTAAATGGAGTATAAAAATAAATGTTAGTGACATATTCTTCAAAGTAAGTTTAGCCGTCTGTAGTTCACTTATGAAGCTGCTACCTAAATCTAATAATCTAAATTAAAACTAATCTAGTAAAAAAACAAAAGTTTTCCTTAATTGTGTGTGGCTGTAAAGTTTATAAGACAATCTTTAATCTCCTCAAACTAACTGTGATCGTTCATTTTCAGCGCCAGTGTTCAGCAGCCATTAGCCATTAGACATTAACTTGTGTTAATATTAATATCATAAAATAATTATATCAGCAGAGCAGAAGCTTGAACATGACTGCTGGATAAAATTTAAAAAATTAAGTAAAGTTCTTACCTGCGCTGACATTACAGCACAGAACAAAGGCTAACAGGCAGCTGTAGATCTTCATCCTCATCCTCACACAGACTGAAGTGACTGATCAAACACTGTTTTAGTCTGAGCTGAGAAAAGAGATGTGCAAACCGGACATACTGACACTCATTTTTGTCTTTTTGTGGTTAATGCACACAGATAACCATCAAGGTAATTTAAATAAAGGGCATGATCAAACTTCCCTCACAACTAATTCTGTGCCAGTACAAGAAAGAACCTGAAATAACTGACAAAAAGACAAAGACATGATCACCTTATGAAGCTGTTATAACAAACATGGCAACAAACAGTCGACTACTTCCACAGAGCAACATTAGCATCCCATTGGAGAGGAGTTTGTGTCCATAGCAGCTGAAAACCAAACTAAACACAGAGAGCAGAGATGCTAAACAGGAAAACCACATTTACAGATAGAGAGCTAACCACACTGACAATAACGTCACGATCTAATGATGGCGACCTGTCGGAAAACTTTGAGTGTTTTTTCCTTACACTGGCTGCAAAATGTGACCACAGAAAGATGACTGCATGTCACAGTCTCCTTTTAAGGCATTTGAAGTCCACATGAATACTGTGGAAGAAAGCCAGGAAGCACAGGTGAGTCTGGGGCTTTGCAAGAAAGTTGTGGATTAGTAACAGTACGTTTTTCATCTGCGTCTTAACTCTCTCAATGCTGGTCTTCTGGTCGCTCCTTCAATTTTTTATGAGTTTGCTTCAGGGCACTGCAGACTGTGCTGCTTTTCTCTGGATGGATTACATGTTAAAGAAGCACATTCAGTTTTTTCACTTCACTACAGCCTACATATGAACGCTGTCAAGCTAACTGGTGATTTTGAAAGTGACACTTGGTGATCTCACTTTTTGCTGCCAGTGTAAGAAAAAAACCCCAAATGTTATCAGCTAACGCCAACAATGGATTCCAGTATCTCACAGAAGTGAGTCCACCCCTCACATTTTTGTAAATATGTGATTATATCTTTTCATGTGACGACACTGAAGAAATTACTCTTTGCTACAGTGTAAAGTAGTGAGTGTGTAGCTTGTATAACAGTGTAAATCTGCTGTCCCCTCAAAATAACACGTCACACAGCCGTTAATGTCTAAACCACTGGCAACAAAAATGAGCACACCCCTAAGTGAAAATGTCCAAATTGGGCCAAAAGTATCAATATTTTGTGTGGCCACCATTATTTTCCAGCGCTGCCTTAACCCTCTTGGGCCTGGAGCTTCACAGGTTGCCAGCATGATGTTATTATCTCTGTGTGGTTAGCTCTCTAGGTAGCTTAAAACTGTTGCTGCTCTTTGGACCCAAACTCCTCTCCAAGGGGATGCTAATGTTGCTCTGTGTCTGCCGGATGTGGAAGTAGGCGGCCGTTGACGACTGATCACCACCTGATGATGCACTTCATCAGGTGGTGATGTCTGTGCCCTTGAGTCAGTTCTCTTGCTTGTCCTAGAACAGAATTAGTTGTGAGGGAAATGTGATCATACTCTACTTTACACTATCTTTAAACATCAGGAACCATGAGTGTGGGATTTTCCGGTTTACACATCCTCAGCTCAGAATAAAACAGTTTGTTGGTTCAGTCACTTCAGTCTGTGTGAGGATGAGGATCTACAGCTGCCTGTTAGCCTTTGTTCTTTGCCGTAATGTCAGCGCAGGTAAGAACTTTCAAATTATTTAAAATCTTTAATCCCAACCCATAAACACAAGATTTTAACTAGCAATTATGCTCATGCCACTGCTCTGCTGATAAAATGATTTTTCAACATTGATTTTAACGCAGGTTAATGTCAACAGCTCTGCTGTGTATTTGGCTGCTGAACACTGAGAATAAATGATCAGTTAGTTTGAGGAGACTAAAGGTTTTTTAACTTTTACAGCCACACACAGATTTAGGAAAACCTTGTGACGAGAACACTGCCATTTCCAAGTTAAACCGGCTTAGTGCGGATGTTCTCTAAATAGATTCAGTTAGGTTTATGTTAAAACCTTCAGGTCTGAACGTCACACACAGCAGCTTCATAAGTGAACCACAGAAGGCTAAGCTTCATATGAATCTCAATCTAGAATATGTCTAACAATATATTTTATAACTTTGGACCCTACACTCTCAAAAATGTTCTTTTGCCTTTCTAGATAAATAACTCTGGATTTATTTTGTTTGTTCATTTTTGATAAAAGTGTCCTTCTTCAATGTGCACTTCCACTGCATTAGTCTTACCGTGAACACACTGTAGATCCGAGAGTTGCTCACAGAAATACTGCTTTTCTTAAAATGCATGCATATTTAATGAAAAATGTTTTTCTTTTACAGAGAAAAAGCATAAAATAATCAGGCCGCAGGACTCCGTCACTCTGCCATGTCCTCACCCTGTGGAGGGTAAAGTGACGTGGAGCAGAGAGACAAACGGAAACAGAGTTGACATACTTACAGTTGATGGAGACGGAGACATAAGACACATTCATGACCCACTGAAACGATACAGTTCATCAGCAGATAAGTCACTTCACATCAGCAGAGCTGCCGTCTCAGACACTGGAACATACTTCTGTAATAATGAAGCAGCTGTGGAGCTGACGGTGATCACAGGTAACATCACACTACAGTATCTCACAAAAATGACACTGCTCACATTTTAGTAAATATGTGATCATATCTTTTCATGTTTCAACACTAAAGAAATGACACTTTGCTACAGTGTAAAGTAGTCCACAGCTTGTACAGTGTAAATCTGCTGTCAAAATAACACATCACACAGCCATTAATGTCTAAACTGCTGGCAACAAAAGTGAGGACACCCCTAAGTGAAAATGCATTAGGTTTCAGTTGAGCTTCAGTTTTTTGAGCTTTGAAGCTTTGATAGTGATTTACTTACTATCGGCCTAATATAATTAATTAAATAAGTTCATTATGTTGTTGTTTGTTTGTTGTAGCCTGCAAATTAATGATTACGAGATATCTGACAGTTCTGATCTGTAATGAAATTAGGTAATTGGTGTTTGGTAATTGTTTAGGTAAAAAGTTCACTGCTGTGAGCAGAAGTGCGGGTAAAACCCTCAATTTTCAGATCTCGAAATTGAAAATCAAATGTGTACCGAATGATTGAATATTTGAATATTTAAATATTCAAATATTTGGATATTCGTTCCAGCCCTATTCAGTTGTCAGTTACTACAATATGGATGTGGTCAACGCGTTCTTCGCCTTTTAACGCCCCGGGTAGCCCTTTAGCATCAATAACTTTTAGGGATCCGCGGTGAAATTAGCGACGCTTAGCAACAACAAATAGACTTTCAAAATAAAACGCATTATTAAAGTCATGAAACGTTGCAGTTTGGTTAGGTTTAGGCACAAAAAGTACTTGGTTGGGTTAAGGCAAAGTCAAATGTTAAATGCATTGAAATATGATGGCAAAGGGATCCCCAGTGTGTTACAAACTGACGCTGATGGCTCTTGACTATGCATCCATAGGGAGTGAGAACAGGTTGATGATGTGGTGTAGTTCATTTTTCAGTCATTGTGAATCATTTTGTGAATAATTTGTGCATTAAAGTTGTTGTAATATCTACTGAGACAGGAACATCTGGGAGAATAGCTTAATTTAAAAGCCCACTGACATTTTTAACTGTGCTAATAACTAGAAAATAAAGCAGTGGAACAGAGCCTTTCTCAACAGTATGTTGTTGTAATTATTCAGAACATGCAGGTTCAGACCCTAAAACACAACCTTAGTCCAGTTTGAATAAGAGACAGATAATCACCGTCTTGTTTTAAATGGCGTGTGCCTGTGAGGAGTGCCCAGAAGGATAGTCCCTCTTCATCCTCTTATCAACATTGTAAACACTCGCTTTCACCTTTGACTTGTTTTTTTGCGATGTTTCACAACAAGTGTGCAAAGTGTGATCAGACCTTGTGTATTTCTTATCGTTAACTTGCCCAGACGTCACAAGATGTTTTGTTGCTAACTTGACGGCGGAGCCCTACATGTCCAAAAACGACGCCACGGGGTCTTGACCATTTTACTGGGCCACAGCACATGAATACTGGGGCGCGTATGTACAGGAGTCAAGGAACCAGGGAAACAAGGAAAGGCAAACTTAACCAGACAAGGGGCGGATAAAAAGGCAGAAGATCAAGCAGGCAGGCAGATAAAGTGGAAGCTGCTGCCTTCCAGTCAGAACCCAGAATTACCCCCTTGAAATTTCCAACTTCCGACATCCAAGCGTTCCAGGTGCAGGATGAAATGAAACCTATGCAGACGCAGGGGCCTGGGGAAGTGGCTAAAAGGAGGCCTTTCTGTGGTCCCTTTCTTTTTGTGGTCCAATATTGTTATTTGTTTAGTTTTTTGAATAAATAATTTTCCATGTAAACATTTGCACATGTTTTCAGACAGCAGATATTACAGCTGTACTTGGAGAACTCGGATGAATTTTATGGATGTGTACGAAACAAAGTTACGATGAAGTACCAGACTTTTCATGGTAGCTGGGGTTTGTTAAACTATGTTGAACTAGTTTCTAATCGCGAGTGTTGTAGTGGAGCTGATATGTCTGACAATGTGGTAAGTAAACCTCAGGAACTCATTTTCTCAGATCGACAGATGAAGGAAATGCTGAATGAGAGATTGCATATAATTACAGAGGCAAACAGGAGGTGATGTAATGACTTCAGCTCTCTTTTACAGATCCAACCTTTAATAGAGGTCAAAACGCACCAGTGACTTTAGTACCACCTTTACCTCCAGCAAGACAAACCAAATCTGTCCCTCTTCTAGCTGCTCGTTACCTGACGCAAACTTCTGTTCGTATAGGGATTGGGATACTCTGTTTATTCATCATGACCAGCTTCACTGTCACTACCTGGAGAAAAGGTGAATATAGTTTGAACTGCAAGTGGTTTTGTGCATCTGAAACTACTTAACAATTGTGTATCATAACAAGTAATGTTTTGAAACTCCTACTCATAACTCCAGAAAGAACTTCAAATTGTAAAGAACTAGGTAGCACTCGGAGTGTTAATTCGTTTTGTGCAAAGGTGAATTGTGCAAAATTTTCAACTGAGTCGCACTAGTATTCAAGAATTATGACAGTTTCACTGCCACATAGGCCAAATAATAAAATAATATCCAGGCTCATCTAAGTATTATATGTTTCAGTGTTGGTGAAGCTGAAGGTGAAAAATCAGGGTAAAAGAGGGCAGATGGCCGAATTTCTGTCTGGGTGCATGTGTGCGGTTTATACTGACAGATTTGTCTGAAACCATAAAAAGTTTTCGCTACTGAACTTTACAATTTAGGAATTATAACTCCAATGTAAAATGATCTATGGACGGCCGCATGGTGGCACTGTTGTTAATAACATAAGTCTGCACCAAAACAAATGACACAAATCAACCAAATCACCTGTCCCATGGCCCAACAAGTCATTTTTGAGACATTCTGCTAACAAACAAACATGTTGCAAGTCCTGGATGAACATGACACAGTCCTAATCAGTACTAAAAACAGGTTGTTTAAACTGTTGACATTTGCTGAAAAGTTTAACAGAAGATAAATGAAAATATCGTTCATCCTCTCCGTGTTTATCTTCTCTCTCTTGCAGCTCGACGGAAACAGAAAATGATCTGTGATCCTCCATCACACAGAAACTGAACCGTCTTCAGTTTTCATCCTCAGACAGTCCCACGATAAACTGGCATCCTGCTTTCAACGATGTGTCTACTGGTCTATAAGTGACACAGACCCTTTCAAGTACTTTGCCTTGTGGTCCAGCTCATGTCCACACGTGCTGACGTGACAGTTACAGCTCGCTGTATCTCACTTAGTGTTGAGGAGTAACTTGTAATTTAGTGACGTAATTTAATAACAAAATACAAATATCTATATGCAATACGTGATTTTGCATGTATCAAAGTTTTGTATGCTTCTTTACGTCCCATGTACACTTTATTTCTCTTTTTGCAATAAAGACTTAAGGATGAAAGGATGAAAAAAATATCCGCATTATTCCACCACACGAATGGCCCATCAGTCACCGCTCACTCCTCCCACGCTCACGCTCTGTCCCTGCTAAATAATACGCACTGTCCTTTTCTTACTTCTAATAAACCAGCTGACGACTACTACAACTTCTACCTCTGCTTGTTTGTCGTACATATTTAACTTAGTGATGAAACAGGTAGAGCAGTTTGTCCGTTTGGGCTACTGTAGAAACATGGCGACTTCCATGTAAGAGGACCTGCTGTGACCACAGTCGGTCAGATTATTAGACTTGTGTTCATTGCCACAGAGAAATTTGGATACATGCTAATTAATAATTCATTCTCTGCAATCTTATAAGTTGGACCTGTCAAATTTCCAGAAAACGTCCAACACAAGTATGGATTGAATGCAGTCACAAAAAGGCTAAATACACACAGACACATTGAATTCCTTCCTTGTTCACCTTATTAAGAGTGTTTTAATAAATTGTTACTACATTATCTCTCAAGCACAAAGGAAATGTTTATATTCTCATACTGTCCGTTGCTTCAGCCTCCCATCCTAAAAGCCCACTTTCTTCTGATTGGCGCAGCTACCGGAAGCCTCCCGAGGGGCAGAAACTGGCTGGCACAGCGCTTATGCATGGAAATAGATCTGGCTATGTGAGACTAGGCAGCTCTTGAAAACTCATCTCTTCCTCTTATAACACCTCTAATCCCTAACCTTTAACTTGCACTTACTGTGCTCTTCTTCTACCTCTTTACAATTCTCTGATCGATTGCACTATTCGTTAACTTTTCTTCCCCTAGGTATGTATCCCATTGATGCCGTATTGGCTAATAGCTGATCAATCCTCAGGAGTTTTGTTTAAGACGAGAAACTGCAGGTGGATTGGGTAACAAAAAAAAAAATAGACGTCACCATGAAACTTTCCTAGTTTATTACTTACATTAAGACAATATTTTTTCTTGTAGTAAAGGTTTTCTGAAATATTAAATAATATGCAAATGAGGCAGAATCTAATGAAATATTTGTTAATTTGCATCAATTTAACAAACTGAAATCTGAACACTGGATTAAGTAATTTTCAAAATTATTGTTTAATTTTGTTGAGACACTAGACTGTTAAACATTAAAATGTTTTTACAGAAGGGCTTTATTTTATAAATCAAAAAGTACTGTCAACAGGAAAAAACAAACAATTTAATTTTTGACATGTTTTTGTGAATAAGATGTTCTATAATTCAGGCTGTGAATGATACCTGAACAAATCCCTCTGTAAAGACCTTCAGAACATAGTCAGGAAGACAACTGGAAAGTCTGTAAGTGCTATTGCTGTGGAGATTTTGGACTCAGCGTATGTAGAAAAACACAATTTCAGAAAACAGCCTGTAATGATAATTATTGTAAAATTCTACACATTTTCTTAGAAAATCAATATTTACAGAGCCAATATCGAAACCTTTCTGTGTAGTGCAAGGTTAAGTTAAGAGCATCGTGAGCAGTGAGATACTGGAAAGCACATCCGAGTCTGCAGAATCCTCTGAATGTGTGAATTTTAACAATATTACATTTTTCACACCAGCTGAATGAAAGCAGGTGACAAAAAGCAAACAAAAAAAACACAAGACTGTGCACAAAGAGAAAGATTCTGTTCAGCTGTGCAGGACGTCCTCCAGCTCTTTCGACCAGACACCTGCGAGGAAACACAAGAGGACAGAGCAGGAAACATCACAGACAGTTCACAACCCCAAATGTAAAAACTATCAGTCACTTAGAAAGTAAGAGAAACTTTTAGGCACTTTGGATTGTTTACTGGAGGGTCAAGATTTTAAATAACTAAATATTTTTTTCTCCTTTCTGAATTATGGCAACGTTTTTGCTCTGGTTCAGTTTACAGAAGGAGGAGAGTCTCTGATGGGTTCTGACTTCTGATCTGACTCGTGTGTTGGATGGTTGATGAACGATAACTTGGACCTTTAGCTAAATTCCACAAAGCTGTTTGATCTATATTTTTCTGTCTTTGTTGTACCCTATTCTGTTAAATATGTGCATATTTAACATATATACAATCATCCATACACTTTATCTATATAGATATTTTTAAATGCTAAAAAATTTGTTTAAAAATCCGTCTTTATAGTGACTTTGGAGCTTCCTCGCTCTTCCTGAAAACAGAAAACACCCTAAATATCTGATCGATTGTCGTCACGCCCTCTTGACCATGACCCGGGCTGGTGGCTGTGTGTGTGAGTGGCTTTTAATTTGCTTTTTGCCTTTTGGGTGTTTGCTGTGTGCTTGGTGGGTTTTGTTTTTGTCTGTCTTCTCTTCCATGTCTCCTGGGGCTGGGGGGCGTGGTCTCCGGTTCACTACGGCTGTGGCACACCTGTTCTCTGTCACAATCAAGCACCTGTTCTGCATTCGCTCATCTGCACTCACTACTTAACCCCAGTCCTCGCTGGATTGTTGTGTAACCTGAGTACGTGGCACACCAGCCTCTGATCGCAGCCTAGTCCTAAGTCTGGTTAGTTCTGTATTTCTCGTTTGCCTGCTAATTCGCTCTGTCTTTTGCCTTCAGGAAATTCTGTCCTGAATTCCTGTCCCCAACAGAACCCGGCCCCTTGCCCCGATCCCCCTAAGCTCACTTACTCCTTCTGTTTATTTTTCAAATAAACCTCTTAAATTCACCGTCTGCTTTTGGGTACTACTTCAGACCCTGACAACTGTGAAGTCAAAACGTTAAGGCAATTTTAACACCGGCTGTGACATCACTGATGTTCAAACAGCAGTTACTTTATCTGAAATGCATTTAAATTCAGCCACAGTAGAAATGGTAAAAGTAGTAGGCCTTCCTCTTTTGTTTTTGCATTTAATTTGCCTTAAAGTGAATTTTGTTATTTCAAATGAGCTCAAACCAAACCCCCATAGTGTGATTGAACTACAGTGAGCTTTGACTGTCATGTGAGAATGTGTGGCCACGTGCTGAACTACTTTAAAATCTGTGTCAACAGCAGTTCCCATCAAATTATCAAGCAAAACTTTTGGCAATAGGCTACGCAAAGTGTAGTTTCGTCAGAAGTTGTGAAGCAATTCAAGTTTTCAAATAAACAGCTTAGGCAAACACTTTCTGTGAATTTTATTCAAGTCTTCTGCAGAAGGAACTTACAGGGACACAAATGCACATCCGAGTATCATCCGAGTGAGCTCCAGTGTCTCAGCACAGGCAGCTTTTATCCTAATCTCAGGGTCAGCACTGTCTTACCACTAGAACATGTCGTCATTAAGAGGTCCTCAATCTAAATCTATCGCAGAGACATTCAGCCCTAAACAGCCAGGTACATGTTGTAAAACAATGAAAGACATGACCCCCTGGACGCATCACACACATTTACCCAGTACCTGATAAACTAGAGGCCCTCAGTGTGTAACATTAATTACATGACTGATGGTACTCATTCCCATTACAAAGTTGATGATACTCATGGCTGTAATAAACAAGAAGTAGAGGTTGCAAACCACAAACAAAACCAGTCACATAGACTGAGGACCACAGATCTGAGAAAAATGGAGAGAGGTCAGCTAGTATTGGCCATGTTTCATTCTGTCCAGAGACAAAGACAAAAAGGGATTTCTAGTAACTATTTTTTGATAAAGGCGAAAACCACCTCAAGCATGTGTAAAAACCTTCCATCACCCTTTTCTAATGTGATATTTCAAAATGCGCATAAAAATATGTTGACGGAAACATGGCTATAGACTAGTAGTCAGTGACGAAAGCAGGATGCCAGTTTACCGCGGGACTGTCTGAGGATGAACGCTGATGACGGTTCAGTGGTTATCGCACTAGTTTCTGTGTGATGGAGGATCACAGATCATTTTCTGTTTCTGTCGAGCTGCAAGAGAGAGAAAGAAGATAAACATGATATTTAAACATGACGATATTTTTATTTAACTTCTGTTGTAATTTTTCATTCAATGTCAACATTTAAAACAACATGATTATGGTAATTATTAGGAATGTGTCATACGGGACTTGCAACTCTGTTTGTTAGAAGGTTGGTCCACAAGTGACTAGTTTGGGTGCAGATCTAATAGAAGCAACAGTGGCACCATGTGGCCGACCGCAGAGCACTTTACATTTGGAGTTACAATTCCTGAGCTGTCAAGTTCAGAAGCAAAAATTGTTTTTGGTAACAAACAAATCTCTCAGTATAAACCACACATACACCCAGACAGAGTTTCTGTCATCTCCCCTCTTTTACTCTTTACTTTTCACCTACACTGAAATATATGTAATACTTAAATGAGCCTGGGAAAGATACATATTGTAGTATTATTTGGCCTACTGGACATAAACTGTAGTAATTCTTGAATAAATTGTTTAACTGCAACTAAATTTAGAAGACCTGCACACGTGCTGGTCAGTTTGACATTTCACCTGTAGGTGGCGCTACAGAGACATGATAAGTTGATATAATCACTCGCTGGTGTGTGATTCAATTACATTTTGCACAACTCATCTTTTCATAAAGCTGAGATAAAACACCTTGAGGGCTTTCTAGTTATTTCTTGTTATTTGAGTTTCAAAACATCACTTGTTTATGACACAGAACTGCTGAGTATTTTCAAAACCACTTGCAGGTCAAACAATATTCACCTTTTCTCCAGGTAGTGACAGTGATGCTGATCATGATGATTAAACAGAGTATCCCAATCCCCATACGAACAGACGGCCACAGGTAAAGAGCCGCTGGAAGAAAAGGAAGCATTCATAATCAGACCTTCATCAATCACAAAACATTTGGTTCATGCTTCAGTCTGAGTTTGTGGCTCTTAGGAGGGTTTGGGGACCTGTTACATGTCTGTGTCCACGAGGATCCTTTTTAAATGGATTTATTCTCTCTTTTTGTTAGAATAACTTGTTTAATTTTGTTTGTATTTGAGTTCCTGATTAATTTTACAACTGAACATTTAGATCTGTTTCATCTTAAACGTAAATTCCACTGAATCCGCCTGCGTCGCGTTAAGGCCCCTTTATAGTCCTGCGTAGGGTCTTACACCCCCAAACGCTAGTCGGCAGTAGCGCTACAGCGTCCACTGTGTTGGGCAAGCTAACTTCCGGTTTAGCGCTCCGCTAACGTAAACTGTAAACGTGCGGCTGGTGTAGCCTTTTCAAATGTTACCGACCGAATGGATCACATTCTGATAGCGAAACGAGTCATTTCGCTCTGGTTGCAACGGTCAAATATTGGTTTCACTGTGTTTCAGCCGCCGTTTTGGCCGCTAGCAAATGTTACTTCAAAGCACGGGGTACTTCCTGTCGGCTCTGAGGCATTGCGAGGCTACCCAGCTGACCAATCAGAGCTTACGGTCCGTGTCGACTCGACGTGTAGTAACATTTTTGAGGAGGTGCACGTCAGCCTACGCCGTCACCTACACCGTCAGAAATAGAAATTGCACTTTACAGCTGCGTTAACTGGTTCCGGAGGTAATCACGGCCATTCTAGTCAATGTTTGTGAGTCCACCAGACGAGGCTCTCCGCTCCGCAGAGAATAGCTAGCGAGTCTATTTTTGATGGAAGCCGCGTCAACCGGGCAGGAAGTCAGACACAGAACGGCAGAGAGAATCCGGCCAATTTTCAAAATAAAACACCCTGTGCAGACTCCCGATCATAAAACAACAATAAACACGGTTAAAACACAGAAAGAAACCATTTAACTACATAGCCTACTTTCTCATAGTAGAAGCACAATAAGCAAGAAGTAATTACCAAATCAACAAAATCTAAACATGTCAGCAAAATCAGGCCGGCAAAACGCTCTGATTCAGACATGCTCCCTGTGGGGTATGCCTCCGTGCAGACGACAGAACAAAATGTGGTCACAGAGACCTTGAAGAATGTAGTAGAAGCACAAAAGACAAATTAACGTTTAACAATAAACATGGGGAAGGCTACACGCTCTGCTGCCCATAATGCTACACTCGTTCTCCTTCCCGGGTTTCTTGTTGGGACCTTTTTTGTTTGTTGTAGTGTTTGCAGGTGGTGTAAATGGTCCGGTTGCTGCTGCCGGAGGAGACTTTGTTGCCGCTGACAATGTTGTTTGTCTTGTTGTTGGTGTTGAGGTGGTTGCACGTGGTGTCTTGTTACCTTAGAGGACAGATAGTATACTGCATAAATCTGGACACAGAACTGCACAGAAGAACAACACAGTCATGGCATTTAGCAAAAGTGTTCTCATGACATAAACCACTTGAATGCGGAGGACGGGGTTTACTTGACATTTGAAATGCAATTATCCTCTCGAGTTTCACTTGAAAGAAGCATTAAACCTCTTGGTTGTCCTGCATATTTACTTTTATTTAGGCTTGTATACAGTGATTTTTCTCTGCATGATCTGCTTTGTCAGAGGAGGTGTCAATGGTGCGGATTTTTGTGGTGCCTTGTTGTTGTAGAAAAATAGATGTATATTTCAGGGCAATAAAATGCATCTCATGAAACAGAATGTCTCACAATTATTCACCATGTTTAAAAATAGAAGAAGGCCGGGTGCAGTTTTTGTGGTGAGTCATCGAGCACCAGAGTTCTCACAACGGAAACCACTTGAACACCGAGCAGGGTCTACGTTACTTCCTATTCTGCAGAAACAGTCTCTTGACATGTATTTGAAATCAGCACTGAACCTGCTCTCTCTGCTGTTTCTCTTTTATTTAGCTAATTAAAATGTCTGTGTCATGTTTTCTCTCTCAGATCTCTCACCTTTGGTCACAGTCAGATACGCAGCTGGTTTTCCATCACAGTAGTAAAGTCCAGAGTCTTCAGGCCGCAGGTCTGTTATAGTCAGCGTCTTGTCAACTGGTGAAACATTAAAACGTCCTTTTTGCTGTATTTCACCAGAGTCTCCGCTCCATGTTGGAACAGCTGATCCTCCAACATCAGGGGGGCATTTCAGAGTGACCCTGGTCCTCTCTGCAGAAGTGACTCTGACTGTCCCTGAACACAACAAAGAAAACAACATTCATGTTTCACAATGCATCAGAGTTAATTTATTTAATGAATTACTTTTAAATTATGTGGATTAAAAAGTGTATTTAACTTCTCGACCTGTCTGCTGCAGAGAGCCACCGAGTTGCTCTGTGATATTGCTTCATATTTATACAGAAAGCAAGCGAGGAACTACCTGGACTTAGTTCTGAATATGTGTCTGTGATTTGATTCCAGCTATCGTTGTAATGTTACTTGGCTATGAAACAAGTTAGCATAGCATAACCCTGAGCGATCCGAACTGCATTTAGAAAACAAGTGTTTTAAAAGTTGCTTCCTTGCGGACATACCTGACTAAACTTCTTATGTTAAACAAATCATAGTTAGGGATCATTATGATCCATTAATTGCTATTTAACTACAGTAAAATGTTTATTTTGGGTTCATTATGCTGTAGTGAACCAGATAAAAGGTGAATATTTGCAGGTTGTGTTAATTTGCTTTAGAAGAGCTGCGTTCTACCAGCCACCTAAAAAGATAAACACCCACAGTGGGACCAATTTAGTCGCATAAACCTCTAAAAAAATATATATTTGAGAACTTATTTACCAGCGCAGTGCCGAGTAAAGATATAACCCCCACCCTGCTGCTTTCCATTAACATTAAAGTCAGACTTGCCACCGACAACACTGGGAGAAATCTCAGGGAAAATCAGGAGTGATCAGTGATTTTCTGTGTGTCAAATTAAAAATATGTATGTTTAATCAATATATTACAAAGCTTTGACAATGCACAGTGTCCCGATTCATGGGTCCTCACTTCCATAGTCCTCCACTGGTTTTCACTTCTCTGTTACACACAAGGAGAAGGACACACTGGAGGATACTTAAAATAAAAGGAGAGAGAAATGTAATGTAATTTTAAGTGTGCAACTGTATTAGGAAAATACAAGTATCAGATCGGGACTCTGAATCGGCAGATAATCAGTATTAAATGACTCGGATAGGGATGGGGGCGAAAAAACTTAAACTGTAATGTATTTGATTTCATATTTAATGAAGCATATTAGAATTGTGTATATAATATGAATAAAATTACCAATTTAAAAATACAAAGAAAAGTACAACAAAATGCTTCTCAACCACAAGAACAGGAAGTAAATGTAAACAAAATTACTTTCCTTCGTTTCCTGCCACCATAGTGTTGTAATAAATGAATTAGTATCTGATTCAGAGTTTTACATTGTAATTATTTTAATTTAAAATTATTTATTAAAAGTTGTCAACGTTTAATAAAAATGAATCATTCAGCTCAGACATGATTCTGAAACAGGAAGCAGAAAACTTTATTATAGTGTGATGTTACCTTGTGGGATCACCGTCAGCTCCACAGCTGCTTCATTATTACAGAAGTATCTTCCAGCGTCTGAGACAGTAACTCTGCTGATGTAAAGTGACTTATCTCCCGGTGAACTGTATCGTCTGTTGGGATCATTGTGTCTTAAGTCTCCGTCACCATCAGCTGTAAGTATGTTGATTTTGTTTCCATTAATCTCTCTGCTCCACGTCACTTTACCCTCCACAGGGTGAGGACATCGCAGAGTGACCTGGTGACACTGCAGAATGGCCGGGTTCTCATGCTCCTCGTGATTTATTGCTGCAAAAGAAACACTTTACATTTAAGTAAAAAGTTCACATTTAACTGTCAAATGCAGTTATTGCACGTTGAATACAGCTTTAGTTGGTGATTTTACATTATAAGTCACACTAATGAGAACGTACCAAAGATTGCATGTTCTTCATGAATTATTTCAGTTGTGTTGAGTTTGACACAAGCCAATCATACTTTAGTAAAAGTACTAATACAATACTGGAAAAATACTCTGTTACAACACTCTTCATTGAGAAGTATGTAAGTATAATCGGGAAAAGTATTAAAAGTACTGAAAGTAAAAGTACTCTGTGCAGTAAAATGTCCCTGTTATATATTCCATCTTCAGATTAAGTCTTTATGCATTAATTGAAAGCAGAATTAACTGCTGTAGTTGTGGAGGTGGAGCTCAATTTGAACCATTCTGTATCAGACTTTCATTCAGGATCAATCTGCTGATTTTTATTTTTTTTTTCTCTCCATTAACTGATTGATTTATTGGTTTGTAAAGATTCTGCCATCAGTTACCCAGAGCCCAAAGTGAAACCTTCACAATGCTTGTTTAATAAAATTATTATAATAAATAATCCCATTTGAGAAGCCGGAACCATGAAATGCATTTTTGTGTGTATGATCAATCTGTTGGGTAGTTGTTGTTTTTTTTTTTTTAACAAAACATCGTATTTTATAAACTCTGTATCTTTTTAAATACATACTTAAAGTATTTGAGTAAATTTTTAAAGGTTCTTACCTGCAGTGACTTTACAGCTCAGAGCAAAGGCTAACAGGCAGCTGCAGATAATCGCGCTCATCTTCACACAGACTGAAATGACTCAGTCCACAGAATAATGTCTGACATCAGTGAGGCCAAACAGGAAGTGTGTGGCTGCCAACGCTTGTCCCTCAAACAAAATACACATCAACACACCTCAGTGGGGTTTTTTTGTTTTTTGGTCGATAAAAACTGATGTTTCCTTTAGTGTGAACGTGAGTGTGTTGGTCCTGGAAAGTTTGAGATGCTTAGTAGTAGAACAAAGAGTTTTTGTGGCTTTATATGCGGTTTAACATAATGTGACCACCTCAGACAGCTGCGAGGACGACACTGTTTGAAACTGCTGGAGGTGACTGGATGATTTAGCTCTGTGGGATCAGTGACTGGTGGTGACAAGTGACATCTAAAATCAACGTCTTTTAAAATTAAATATGAATTTTCTTGGCTACATTTCTAACATGCTATAGCTAAAGAAAATATTTTTCTTTTTCTGTGAGGAAGATGTGAACATCAAGCGCATTGTTCTTGTACTACAGGGTCGAGCTAGTTAGTCCTATGTTTTAAGATGAGGTAAAGAGAACATCAGACTGTTATCTTGTTCTGTCAACCTTGTTGCTAACTCACTGTAGAAAAACATACTTGGACAAACACAGAGGTCACATTTATGTTTTATTACATGTTCACAAATGTTTCACTTTTACAAAAGTTAAGGATCTCAGCAGCAGATTCTTCAGTACTGAACAGGGATGTTTGTAACATAACCACACAAAATATTGTAATTACCTAATTGTGTTCACACTGTGGTTAAAAATTGGAAATGCTAACATTAGCAGCTAAGCAGTACACTCAGGGATGTGCTGGGACTGAAATTCAGCCCTGGACTTTAAGACGGAGAGGCCTTTTACACGAGCGCCCTTTAGGCTCCAGGAGAGAGATTTATTTTTTATTTTTTTGCAGTTATTTCAACACTAACAATGTTTTTGTGGTAAAAAGAGAATCAGATTATGCTGAAGACCTTCAAGAAAATTGAAATTGACACCTGCCTCCTACGTTAGTATGAGCAAGTCACCCCTGCACTGCACAAGACCGGGTCAAGCAAGCCTGAGCAGGAACACTTAAGCTCTGAATAGGCCTCTCCCTGGCTCAGCTTCCCCCGCTGGACCCTGCCTCTGATTGTACAGCTACATATGCACGAGAATATAAAAATATACAATATACTTGCCTATACATAAATGCTTAATGCATACTAATCGTGCACATGTCCCTGCTGCTGCTGGGTCCTGCCACTGCAACCTTTCCACCACAGAAAATGTGCATTTAGCTGCTTTTTGTGCCAACATTTCTATTCTTCTACATTCCTCTTGTTTTGGCAAACACTCATTTCTCTTTCCTCCTACTTTATTCCCCCCTCATATTTACATCTCCGCCCCTCATTTACACGTCCGCCCCTGAGTACACAGTACAAAGGAAGTGTAAAAGCCTCAGATAAACAAAGCTATTTTAAAAGGTGACAAACTAGTATGACTACTGCACGTCTATGAAGTACTGTTTAATAGTACTGGGTTGAAAGCTGAAAGACTGTCGCGCTGCATGAGGATGGACGCTGAAGACGGTTCAGTTGTTACCCCTCTCGTTTCTGTGTGATGGAGGATCACAGATCATTTTCTGTTTCTGTCGAGCTGCAAGAGAGAGAAGATAAACACGGAGATGATGGACAATATTTTCATTTAACTTCTGTTGTAACTTTTTCCCTGTAAACATTTGTAACAACATGTTTATGGTAATTATTTGGAACGTGGTTATCCATGACCTGCAACTCTGTTTGTTAGCAGAATGTCTCAAAAACAACCTTTCAGTTACACCTGGAAGAAGGTTGAGCCATGGGACAAGCCATTAGTTTGAGTTAGTAGCAGTAACAGAGCCACCATGTGGCCGTCCATAGATCACTTTATATTACAGTTCAGACAAATCTGTCAGTATAAACCACAAACACATGCACCCAGACAGGGTTTCTGCCATCTCCCCTCCTTTACCCTGATGTTTTACCTTCAGCTTCTCCAACACTGAAACGTATAATACTAAGATGAGCCTGGAAAAATGTAAGATGTTTTTATTTGGCCTATTTGACATATAATTCTTGAATACATTGTGCAACTGCATCCAAATTTTAGAGAACGCGTGTTGGTCAATTTGGCCCATAATGCACTCACTAGTGTGACTCTGTTCCATTTTGCACAATTCATCTTTTTACAAAGCCGAGATATAAACACTGTGAGGGCTTGCTAGCTGTTTCCAATATAAAGTTATTTTTTTGAGAGTTATGAGTCAATGAATGAGCATGAAATTTGGAACTCTTGAGTTTCAAAACATTTCTTATTATGATACAGAGCTGCTGAATATGTTCAGACACACAAAAACACTTTTCAGTCAAACTCAATTCAAGTTATTCACCTTTTCTCCAGGTAGTGACAGTGATGCTGGTCATGATGATTAAACAGAGTATCCCAATCCCCATACGAACAGACGGCCACAGGTAAGGAGCCGCTGGAAGAAAAGGAAGCATTCATAATCAGACCTCATGAGTAACGAACATAGAAACACAATAAATATACAGACATGGTTCTTAAAATAGCTGAAGGCCATATGAATAATAAAGGTAGCTGAAAACGTCAATATTGGATTTAACAATGAAGGAACTAGAAATTCAAATTTTGTATCCTCACAAAAATCTAAACACTCGTTTGCGCCATTAAAATTTCCTTTAGTAAAACTATATTTTGGCATGTTTCTGTGTTCAAATGTGTCCTGAAACAAAGACACCTTCTCCAAACATCATTAATGCTCCCACACTTCTTTGAAACGCTGTTGTTACAGCAATGCAACTTTTTAGCTGCAGATTTATTTTTCCAAAACTATGCAGGTGGTTCAACAACAGCTGTGGTCAGATTCTACTTTAAATGTTGTTTGATTTCTTAAATACTGAAATTGATTTGTTGTAAATTCTGTATATTCCTGACCAAGCCCACTAGATAGGGGGCCCCAGGGCCAGCGCCAACTACAGAGACAAAACTACCACAAAGAGACAGAAAATGACTTCAGTCCGGGAGTCTCGCTCCTATGTTGGAGGATTTGGGGTCCTCTTAGACATTCTGTGTCCAGGAGCCTGTTGTCCTCAGGACGCTGTAATACATCCATGACTTAAGGTTTCATTTTAGGCTTTCAGACGTATGTAAATGCTCTGTATTTGTATAGCACCTTTCTAGTCTTTCCGACCGCTTTTACATCGCATTCACCTTTCACACACCTTCATGCACTGGTGGAACAGTCACCAGGGACCCAAGGTCACTTCGACATGTAGCCTGGAGGGATTGAACCGCTGATCTTCCAGTTAACGTGCAACCCGCTCCACCTCCTGAGCCACAGCCGCCCTCTTCATCCTTTTGTATGTATTTATATCTCTCTTTATGAATGAATATCTGCTTTAATCTTGTTCTTTGTTTGTCTTTGAGTTCTTGATCACATTTAATCATTTAGATTTTTTGAATCTTTCTGGTGCTCTTCTTCTTTCTGGGTTTCTTGTTGTGACTTTGTTTCGTTACTGTAGTCTTACCTGTATTTGCCTCTGATGTTAATGATGTACTGTTAAGTTGTTTTCTTACCTTCTGTTTGGGACAGAGGGAATACAAAGTAAAGTATGGCAAGCCCTTTTTAAGATTGGCAGGATTCCCATTAAATATATTCACAATACATTTAGGACCATTAAAAGTTTGAGTCAAAATGTCTCCTATTACACTTTGAAACATTAGAATGAACTGTTGAGTCCTTTGTAAATATCTTGACTATAGTCAAAACTTATTGCAAGACTCCAGTTTCAGATGAATTCATTTTGAGTTTCTGAATTAATTCTTTAATAAAAAATAGACCTAATCAGACCTACAATGAAGATATCTTAATCTTTAAATAAAGCTACGGTACCTGGTATTCACATTTAAAATGTTTATTACAAATGATCAAAATTAAATTGTAGATTTCTCTAATTATATATTCCGTACAATACAGGGTTCATCCTTACAAGTCAAATGTAATTAAATAAACAAATTAAGTCTCTGACTGGTCATGAATACATTGTAGATGTGTTTAATGTAAATCCTGTAAATTTTTAAAATGTAAAAGGGCTTGCCATGTTTTACTAATGTAAGACAGAAATCTTTCACCATTTTTAAAAAAGGAACAAGAACTTTTTCATTTCATGTCTACCAGCAGTGATCTCTCAATTTGAACCACAGTCATGCAGAGCGAGCTGTGCGCTCGACTTCCCATATTAGACTGTAACGTCAAGTTTCATTTGCACGCTGAGTTAAACTTGACCTCAGACTGTTACTGAAAATATCTGCAGCGTCTTCTTTAAATAACTGCTTTACGCTTTTTTCTTTGTCTCTCAGACTGATCACATTTCATCAATTTAACTATTTAACATTTCGTTCTGTTTCATCTTACTCTCGTCCTCTCCGGGTTTCTTGTTGGAACCTTTTTCTTTTGTTGTATCAGTGTTTGCAGGTGGTGTTGCTGCTGCTGGACGAGGCTCTGTTGGTGTTACTGTTGTTTGTCTTGTTGTAGTTGCTGGTGTTGATGTTGTTGCTCGTGTTGTTGTTGGTCTTGTTGTTGAGGTTGGTTTGGGTGGTGCCTTGTTACCTTCAGTGTGAGATAGAGGACAAACAGAATGCTGCATAAATCAGGACACAAAAATGAAATGCATTTTTGTAAGTCTCAGTTTGAACATAGATGTGATCACAGAGCAAGGATACTGTTTTCTGGCAGTTTTCTAGATAAATATTCTGATCTGATATTTAGTTTCATATTTAGTGAAATATTTTAAAATCATATATAAAATAAAATTACTGACTTAAACAAATACACAGTAAAGTACAAAAAGTAACAGGAAGTAAATTTGAAATCCACTCTGTTCCTGCCAATCTGCTGTGGCATTTCATTAAAATGCTACTTTGAGCAAAGTGTTCAAGAAATAAGGACTGATTATATGATATATTGCAAAATAGTGTCATTAAAACTAAAACCCACTTTTCCTTAATGTGCAGATGAATTTCTGTTTTCAAAGTTAAAGAAAAATGAAACATTTATCCGAGACATGGTTTTATAACAGGAAGAGAAAACAGGAAGTAGAACAATTTTATTAAAGTTTGATGTTACCTGGTGGGATCACCGTCAGCTCCACAGCTGGTTCATTATTACAGAAGTATCTTCCAGCGTCTGATGCAGCAGCTCTGAGAATGTGAAGTGACTTATCTTCCTGTGTACTGTATCGTCTGCCTGGGTCATTGTGTCTTATCTCTCTGTCACCATCAACTGTAAGTATGTCAACTTTGTTTCCATTAATCTCTCTGCTCCACGTCACTTTACCCTCCACAGGGTGAGGACATCGCAGACTGAACGAGTTCTTCTCCTCAACTGCTTCATGATTTATTGCTGCAAATGAAACAGATTTTTTTATGAATAAAAAGTTCACATTTTACTGTCAAATGCAGCGATTGCACATCAAACACAACCTCATTATAGTTTTATTATTATAACCATTAAAATGCATTTTTGAATGAAAAAAGACTTTTAACAATGTTTAACAAATTAGTTACCAATTAATTTTCTGTCGACTGATCAATCAGTTAACCAAAAGTTTCAGCCGTACATGGATAAAGTGTTGGGTAGTTTAATCTATAAACATATTTTATAAACTCTCTATACCTATCAAAAGTTTTGTAAAGTACCTCAAATTCATACTTAAGTACAGTACTGGTATTCACATTTAAAATGTTTATTACAAATTATCAAAATTAAATTGTAGATTTCTCCAATTATATATTCTGTACAATACAGGGTTCATCCTTACAAGTCAAATGTAATTAAATAAACAAATTAAGTCTCTGACTGGTCATGAATACATTGTGGATGTGTTTAATGTAAATTTTTAAAATGTAAAAGGGCTTGCCATGTTTTACTAATGTAAGACAGAAATCTTTCAGCGTGTTTAAAAAAGGAACAAGAACTTTTTCATTTCATGTCTACCAGCAGTGATCTCTCGATTTGAACCACAGTCATGCAGAGCGTGCTGTGCGCTCAACTTCCCATATTAGACTTTAACCTCAAGTTTCATTTGCACGCTGAGTTAAACCTGACCTCAGACTGTTACTGAAAATATCTGCAGCTTTAAATAACTGCTTTACGCTCACTTTAACATTTAAAGTGTTTTCTTGTCTCTCAGACTGATCACATTTCATCAATTTAACTATTTAACATTTCGTTCTGTTTCATCTTACTCTCGTCCTCTCCGGGTTTCTTGTTGGAACCTTTTTCTTTTGTTGTATCAGTGTTTGCAGGTGGTGTTGATGGTGCTGGACGAGGCTCTGTTGGTGTTGCTGTTGTTTTGGGTGGTGCCTTGTTACCTTCAGTTTGAGATAGAGGACAAACAGAATGCTGCATAAATCAGGACACAAAAATGTAATGCATAGAGAAAATATATATTACAGGGCAAAACATGTTTCTTATGAGACAGAATGTCTCACAATAATTCACTATTTTTGTGGTGAGTCGTGAAGCAACAGAGTTCTCATCATGATTCACGTTACTTCCTATTCTGTAGAAACACGTATTTCAAATCAGCATTAAACCTGCTCTCTAGTCTGTATTTTATGAAAATATTTCCAGTACTGTTCTGCAGTTCAAGTTCAAATTGTTAAAAACAATGACCAAAGTGCTTTCCAAATTCAGGAGAAAACAGTTGTGCCTCTGAGCTGTTTTTCTTTTATTTAGCCAATTAAAATGTGTCATATTGTTCCTCAGATCTCTCACCTTTGGTCACAGTCAGATACGCAGCTGGTTTTCCTTCACAGTAGTAAAGTCCAGAGTCTTTAGGCCGCAGGTCTGTTATAGTCAGCGTCTTGTCAACTGGTGAAACATTAAAACGTCCTTTTTGCCGTATTACACTGGAGTTTCTGCTCCATGTTGGAACAGCTGATCCTCCAACATCAGGAGGGCATTTCAGAGTGACGTTGGTCCTCTCTGCAGCCATGAGTCTGACTGTCCCTGAACACAACAAAGAAAACAACATAATGCTCCATCAAACAGTCTCATGATGTAATGTCCTGTGTGAGACCAGTGCACAAGAATAAACATTCATACTCAAAACAACTACTTGTAGCTTTCAAAATGCTTCAGTACAACATTTTAACAACTTCTAAACAAATTAAACTTAAATTAAAATTAAGTATTTTGTAAGTCATTTTCTTTGAGGAGCTCAGTTTGAACATAGATGTGATCACAGAGCAAAGATATTGTTTTCTGGCAGTTTTCTAGATAAATATTCTGATCTGATATTTAGTTTCATATTTAGTAAAGTATTTTAAAATCATATATAAAATAAAATTACTGACTTAAACAAATACACAGTAAAGTACAAAAAGTAACAGGAAGTAAATTTGAAATAAATCCACTCTGTTCCTGCCAATCTGCTGTGGCATTTCATTAAAATGCTACTTTGAGCAAAGTGTTCAAGAAATAAGGAATGATTATATAATATATCGCAAAATAGTGTCATTAAAACTAAAACCAACTTTTCCTTAATGTGCAGATGAATTTCTGTTTTCAAAGTTGTAGGAAAAATGAAACATTTATCAGAGACATGATTTTATAACAGGAAGAGAAAACAGGAAGTAGAACAACGTTATTAAAGTTTGATGTTACATGGTGGGATCACCGTCAGCTCCACAGCTGGTTCATTATTACAGAAGTATCTTCCAGCGTCTGATGCAGCAGCTCTGAGAATGAGAAGTGACTGAAATGTATCTGCCTGTAAACTGTATCGTCTGCCTGGATCATTGTGTCTTATCTCTCTGTCACCATCAGCTGTAAGTATGTCAACTTTGTTTCCATTAATCTCTCTGCTCCACGTCACTTTACCCACAGGGTGAGGACATCGCAGAGTGATTTGGCTCTTCTCCTCGACTACTTCATGATTTATTGCTGCAAATGAAACAGATTTTTTTTATGAATCAAAAGTTCACATTTTACTGTCAAATGCAACGATTGCCCATCAAACACAACCTCATTATAGTTTTATTATTATAACCATTAAAATGCATTTTTGCATGAAAAAAGACTTTTAACAATGTTTAACAAATTAGTTACCAATGAATTCCGTCGACTGATCAATCAGTTAACCAAAAGTTTCAGCCTTACTTGGATAAAGTGTTGGGTAGTTTAATCTATAAACATATTTTATAAACTCTCTATACCTATCAAAAGTTTTGTAAAGTACCTCAAATTCATACTTAAATACAGTATTTGAGTAAATGTACTGGCCACTGCCAATAACAAATATATTTTAACAGGTGAGTAACTGATGAATTTAAAAAGTTCTTACCTGCAGTGACTTTACAGCTCAGAGCAAAGGCCAACAGGCAGCTGCAGATAATCACGCTCATCTTCACTCAGACTGAAGTGACTGACAGAATAATGTCTGACCTCAGCTTATCGAGGCTGAACAGGAACTGAGTGATCACCACATCCTCAACAGTGTCTTTTTGTGGTCGATGAATAATGATGTTTCCTTTAGTGTGAACATGAGCTCACACATCTTTCACCAACTACAAATAGCGTGTTGGTGCTGGAGAGTATTATGTGCTTAGTAGTATGATTTTTCCACGTACAGTAAAAGATTAGCATGTCACAGGGCAGTTCGCTGATGACGTCCAGCTGCATCTTCTATGAATTAGATATTTTCTGTGGCAACTAAAGTTTGTTAAGGTTTGAAAAAGGCGGTGGTCATAAAAAGAGTTAACATTAAGATCTTTGTATCAGCAGCGCAGCAGCTTGATCCTGACTGCTGGTTAAAGGTCCAGTGTGTAGTATTTTCAAATGTATATATTTCTCTACATCTATAAACATGTAGTTTAAAATAGTCTTTCCCTGTGATACAGATGTGTTTTGTACTTCTTTCAAGAGAGCGTGCGGCTCCCTTGTGTGGTTTTTACCTGAGGATCGTTTACACCGCCATGTAGGCTATTCTATAGCAAAAGTGATAATTAAACATTTTTCTGTTGGGTAAAAATCTACTTTGAATTTTGGAATTGATAATAAATAAATTTTTTTTTGGACTTTTAAACTTATGTGTGTGTTCTGGTCTAGATGCCCAATGGGAGTCTGAAAAAACAAGCAGAACAGTAGCCTAAGGACCCTGTTATAGGCCTACATAATAATAATAATA
>NC_060158.1:1168403-1198908 GCF_021292245.1 Micropterus dolomieu | reverse complement strand
ATGAGACAGAATGTCTCACAATAATTCACTATTTTTGTGGTGAGTCGTGAAGCAACAGAGTTCTCATCATGATTCACGTTACTTCCTATTCTGTAGAAACACGTATTTCAAATCAGCATTAAACCTGCTCTCTAGTCTGTATTTTATGAAAATATTTCCAGTACTGTTCTGCAGTTCAAGTTCAAATTGTTAAAAACAATGACCAAAGTGCTTTCCAAATTCAGGAGAAAACAGTTGTGCCTCTGAGCTGTTTTTCTTTTATTTAGCCAATTAAAATGTGTCATGTTGTTCCTCAGATCTCTCACCTTTGATCAAAGTCAGATATGCAGCTGGTTTTCCATCACAGTAGTAAAGTCCAGAGTCTTTAGGCCGCAGGTCTGTTATAGTCAGCGTCTTGTCAACTGGTGAAACATTAAAACGTCCTTTTTGCCGTATTACCCTGGAGTTTCTGCTCCATGTTGGAACAGCTGATCCTCCAACATCAGGAGGGCATTTCAGAGTGACCCTGGTCCTCTCTGCAGAGTGTCTGACTGTCCCTGAACACAACAAAGAAAACAACATAATGCTCCATCATGAAGTCTCAGTACTTAAACAGTCTCATGATGTAATGTCCTGTGTGAGACCAGTGCACAAGAATAAACATTCATACTCAAAACAACTACTTGTAGCTTTCAAAATGCTTCAGTACAACATTTTAACAACTTCTAAACAAATTAAACTTAAATTAAAATTAAGTTTTTTGTAAGTCTCAGTTTGAACATAGATGTGATCACAGAGCAAAGATACTGTTTTCTGGCAGTTTTCAAGATAAATATTCTGATCTGATATTTAGTTTCATATTTAGTGAAGTATGTTAAAATCATATATAAAATAAGATTACTGACTTAAACAAATACACAGTAAAGTACAACAAGTAACAGGAAGTAAATTTGAAATAAATCCACTCTGTTTCTGCCAATCTGCTGTGGCATTTCATTAAAATGCTACTTTGAGCAGTGTTCAAGAAATAAGGAATGATTATATAATATTGCAAAATATAATAACTAAAACCCACTTTTCCTTAACGTGCCGATTAATTTCTGTTTTTTCAAAGTTGAAGAAAAATGAAACATTTATAAGAGACATGGTTTTATAACAGGAAGAGAAAACAGGAAGTAGAACAACGTTAAAGTTTAAAGTTTGATGTTACCTGGTGGGATCACCGTCAGCTCCACAGCTGGTTCATTATTACAGAAGTATCTTCCAGTGTCTGATGCAGCAGCTCTGAGAATGAGAAGTGACTTAAATGTATCTTCCTGTGAATTGTATCGTCTGCCTGGATCATTGTGTCTTATCTCTCTGCCACCATCAAGTGTTAATATGTCAACTTTGCTTCCATTAATCTCTCTGCTCCACGTCACTTTACCCTCCACAGGGTGAGGACATCGCAGAATGACCGGGCTCTTCTCCTCGACTGCTCCATGATTTATTACTGCAAATGAAACAGAATTTTTTTTATGAATTTACAGTTCACATTTTACTGTCAAATGCAACGATTGCACATCAAACACAACCTCATTATAGTTTTATTATTAAAATATATTTTTGCATGAAAAAAGACTTTTAACAACAAATTAGTTACCAATTAATTTTCTGTCGACTGATCAATCAGTTAACCAAAAGTTTCAGCCTTACTTGGATAAAGTGTTGGGTAGTTTAATCTATAAACATATTTTATAAACTCTCTATACCTAT
The DNA here is from genome assembly GCF_021292245.1 of Micropterus dolomieu. Taxonomy (NCBI): domain Eukaryota; kingdom Metazoa; phylum Chordata; class Actinopteri; order Centrarchiformes; family Centrarchidae; genus Micropterus; species Micropterus dolomieu. The sequence continues at coordinate 1,197,174 of NC_060158.1, read as the reverse complement.
CAAAAGTTTTGTAAAGTACCTCAAATTCATACTTAAATACAGTATTTGAGTAAATGTACTGGCCACTGCCAATAACAAATATATTTTAACAGGTGAGTAACTGATGAATTTAAAAAGTTCTTACCTGCAGTGACTTTACAGCTCAGAGCAAAGGCCAACAGGCAGCTGCAGATAATCACGCTCATCTTCACTCAGACTGAAGTGACTGACAGAATAATGTCTGACCTCAGCTTATCGAGGCTGAACAGGAACTGAGTGATCACCTACGTTTGTCTCCACATCCTCAACAGTGTCTTTTTGTGGTCGATGAATAATGATGTTTCCTTTAGTGTGAACATGAGCTCACACATCTTTCACCAACTACAAATAGCGTGTTGGTGCTGGAGAGTATTATGTGCTTAGTAGTATGATTTTTCCACTTACAGTAAAAGATTAGCATGTCACAGGGCAGCTCGCTGCATGAAGTCCAGCTGCATCTTCTATGAATTAGACTTGTATGCAGATATTTTCTGTGGCAACTAAAGTTTGTTAAGGTTTGAAAAAGGTGGTGGTCATAAAAAGAGTTAACATTAAGATCTTTGTATCAGCAGCGCAGCAGCTTGATCCTGACTGCTGGTTAAAGGTCCAGTGTGTAGTATTTTCAAATGTATATATTTCTCTATATCTATAAACATGTAGTTTAAAATAGTCTTTCCCTGTGATAGTTGTGTTTTGTACTTCTTTCAAGAGAGCGTGCGGCTCCCTTGTGTGGTTTTTACCGGAGGATCGTTTACACCGCCATGTAGGCTATTCTATAGCAAAAGTGATCATTAAACATTTTTCTGTTGGGTAAAAATCTACTTTGAATTTTGGAATTGATAATAAATACATTTTTTTTGGACTTTTAAACTTATGTGTGTGTGTTCTGGTCTAGATGCCCAATGGGAGTCTGAAAAAACAAGCAGAACAGTAGCCTAAGGACCCTGTTATAGGCCTACATAATAATAATAATAAGAAGAAGAAGAATACAGCCTAATAAACTAACATTATGCTGCATTAAATTTAGAATATATGGTAAGGTAGGGACTTGGTTGTATCTAGTGAAAACATTGCTTCATTGTCACCCCAGGATGAAAACAAATGTGTGAAGTGGCATAACTGCCTCTTCAGTCACTTCCTGGCGCTGGGCCTGCTGTGCTCACACGGTTCCTCCTTGCTCACCTCACGCTACCTCCGCTAAACGCCAGCCGAACCACGCCATCTTAGCCTGCCTGCCTCCTGTTGACCTCAGCCTTGCCAGCAACCTCACCAACAGATCATTTATTAAGAAAGAGTGTTGCTTTTAATACAATATATTGTGTTCTGGATCCACTTCTGCATCTACCTACAACATAATGTAACATCAAATGGCTTTCCAGTCGAGGCAGACGGGTTAGATTGATCGTGTCGAACGCTGTACTGAGATCGAGCAGGAGTAAAATGACACAGGAACCAGTTGACAGAGCGAAGGATGTGGTTACGTACCTTAAGCAGAGCTGATTCTGTTCTCCAACCAGACTGGAATTTGGAGGGTGTTGAACAAGTTCAAATAGGAAGAGACCAAGTCGTCTTTTCCTGGAAATAAATGGTCAAGATGGGCCTGTAGTTGTTATGGCCAGTGGGGTTGAGGCTGGCTTTCTTTAGTTGTGCAATTGCATGTTTAAAAGTGGAAGGGACAAATCCGTGTGTTTGAGAGCTAAAATTATAGCCAAAACAAAGAGGCGGACTGTGGTAAAAAAAAAAAAATAGCTTGACAGTAATGTCTTCGGGACAACAGGTGGGATTCATGTATGAGACCAGTTCTGACAGCTTGGAGGACGACACTGGTTCAAACTGCTGGAGGTGTCTCTGTGGGATCAGGGGGTGAGATGTTAGATCTTATGTTGTCAAACCACCTTGTTTTAAAACAGTAACCCTTTAAAAGGTTGGCTATATAATATGCTACAGCTAAAGACAAAGCTACAGTATCCTGAAAATCTGTGAGGAAAATGTGAACAGTAAGTGCATTTTTCTTGTACTACAGAGAAGAGCAAGTTGTTTTAAGTGTGAGGTAAATGTAACGTCAGACTGTTATTTTGATCTCTCCCAACCTTGCTTAAACGCTAACTAACTATAGAAAAACATGGACAAACAACAGAGTTTGCATTTATGCTTTATTGTGCATATTCATACAAAAGTTATGGATCTCAGCAGCAGATTCTCCAGTCCTGAACGTTTGTAACATAACTTGTGACTCCACAAAATATTGTAATTAGCTACTTGTATGCCAACTTTTGGCTATGAAACTAGTTTAGGTAGTAAGCTAACTAGCCTAAAATGCTAATGTTAGCAGCTAAGCAGTACACTGTACAAAGGAAGTGAACGTGTCTGATGTCTGTGTGTGAAAGACTGAGAGACAGAGAGCATGTTAAACAAAGCTATTTTAAAAGGTTGGTGTTTTAACACTTTTGTGACAAACTAGTATGACTGCACGTCTATGAAGTACTGTTTAATAGTAGCCTACTGCGTTGAAACAGTATGACTGTCTGAGGATGAATATTAAAATATGGTAACATATAAAGTTATTTACATATAGAGTTATTTATATACACTCAAAACATTCTGTGGTGCATTTTTTTTTTTAAATTTGGGATGAACAACAACAAGATGATGATGATATGGTTTCATCTTCACATTAAAAAAGTCACATTTGGGAAACAGAGTCCATCTTGACTGACTGAGCACCAAGCAAATTTGAAAAATTCCAGCCACTTTTGTGTGCAATAAAATAATTAATTAAAATCTGATTTTATACGATGTAATTATTTTTTTTTATTTAAATTTAGTTATTAAAAGGTTTTCAAAAATGACATTTGAAAAGCACAATTTTGTTAATGTGACAATGAATTTCTGTTATCAAAGGTAAAGAATAATGACACATTTATCAGAGACATGATTTTGAAACAGAAAGAGAAAACAGAACGACCAAAAAGTTTGATGTTACCTGGTGGGATCACAGTCAGCTCCACAGCTGGTTCGTTATTACACAGGTTTCTTCCAGCGTCTGAGGGATTAGCTCAGAGAATGAGCCGTATCGTCTGCCTGGGTCATGAATGCATCTTATCTCTCCATCCTTATCAGCTGTAAGTATGTCGACTGTTTTCATGGCTCTCTCTGCTCCACGTCACTTTACCCTCCACATGGTGAGGACATCGCAGAGAGACCAGGTTCTCCTCCTCGACTACTACATGATGTTTTGCTGCAAAAGAAAAATAATTTTTAATAAATAATCAAATGCATTGACTGAATATGATCAGCTGGTGTTTTTACATTACATTTACCATGAAATGCATTTTTACATGAAAAAGAACCTTTAATAAATTAGTTACCAATTAATTTTCTGTCAATTGATCAATCAACTAACTGTTTCAGCTGTACTTGTATAAACTGTTGGGTAGTTTAATCTACATCATATTGAATAAACTCAACTTAAGATTAGGCTAAATGTACTCAGTTACATTCCATTGCAAATAACAAATGTATTTTAACAGTTGGGTAAGTGATTAATTAAAAAAGTTCTTACCTGCTGCGACTTTACTGCTCGGAACAAAGGCTAACAGGCAGCTGCAGATAATCAGCCTCATCTTCATTCAGACTGAAATGACTCCACAGAATAATGTCCGACTTCAGCTTATAGAGGCTGAGAAGAGGAACTCTGTGGTTGCGTACGTTTGTTTCTCAAACAAAAATACACATCCTCAACACACCTCAGTGTGTTTTTGTGGTCGATGGATACTGATGTTTCCTTTAGTGTGATCGTGAGCTCACACATCTTTGACCAACAACAAATACAGGCACAACGTGTTCTGTGGGAAACATACCTAAGCTTAGTTGCCACCAACACAGTCTCACTCCCTACTCGTCAAATGTCTGACGCATGGTCAAGGGACCCTGGCGTCAAGTGAAATGTTTCACCAATTAAAACACATTAAAGGAAAGTTTGTTCAGGTATAATTAAGATTTGGAAAAGATGGTGGTCATAAAAAGAAAATGTCAACTAGTAAGAGGTTTATTGCCAGGTACATTTTCACATACGAGGAATATGTCTTGGTATAAACTGGGGCTTACAGAACACATGAACATAAATAGAAATATAATTATAGAAAAAGTAAGGAGATCAAAAAATGTTCAAGTATACAAAAATAATGCAATAATTCTATCATACAATGCTTTCAAGTATGTGCAAAAGTTTATAACATGAGCATAAAGCACAGTTGTTGTAAAGCAGGGGTGTCAAACTCATTTTCACCAAGGGCCACATAAGCATTACATTACAGCACACTCAAAGGGCCAGTTGCAACTGTAAGACTGTATAAACGTAACTACTCCTTAACATATTGTTAAATAACTGTCTCTTTATTTGATTATGTATTCAAGTTAAGGACATTTGTCAGATGTAAAAATTTAGCCTTAATTAGTTATTGTAAATAAATTAATTTATCAGATTAAAAAAACCCTCATTACTTCATCAATCAAAGATCAAACATTTCAAGTAAATAACAAAGACAAATATCATCAAACAAAAGCTTTTACAATAACTTTTCACTTTCTCCAGAGGTGCAGAACCCTGGTAAAACAAAATAAAATGCTGCTAATAACATGAGGGACAGATGTGGCATTTGATAAAACAAATAGTCCAGCTGCACACAGCCTTGCAGAGGGGATACGTCCAACTAATGACAGATAGTTTGAATACCTGGAAAGATGCAGACATATAGGCTACTGGAGCCTAAGCCTAGTTCACACTACCACGCATCAAAATGGCTCCCTGACACATTTCTGACACATCACCGACGTCTGCCAGATATCTAGCATGCCAAATATCTGGAAGAGTTGGCCGACATCCACATCCAGCCAATGAGAGCAGGCGGCTCCATTTGACTATTTCTTTTCAGATCGCATCGCATCTCAACTGTGGTGGATATGATTGTAGAAGTGAGCGCTATAGGCCTATTGCAGAGCCTCAAACACTCGAAATTCTCCAATTTCTATCTTATGTATGTCAGCATCAAGGAAGCATTTTGTTGTGGGCTGATCTGAAGCAGCTGGTTACCTGAGCAATCTAAGAAAATACCCGAATATCTTTATCAAGGGCGTGACCTCCTCTCCCTCGCCCTGTACGCTCCAGCCAATATCATATAGCTGCAGCCTCTGGTACTGCAGCCATATGACATTGTCCTGTTTTTCTAACTAAAAAAGACACTTATGTTGATGTTCAAGCTCATCTTAATTACATTTAATCAGGCACCGCCATCTCCCAAGTGTATCTGCTGCAGGTTTCTCAAGTGTCACACACAAAGCTGCACAAATCTAAATAAATATTTTCAAAAAACCAATGTGTGTTTTTTTTGTTTTCTGTGTATCTGTTTTAAACCGTTTTGGTTTTAAAACAGAAAAAACAAAATTAGGACTTGTTTTTTCTGATTTGGTTTTTAAATGAAATAATGAAAGAACAAACCATACATGGATTCTTCTGCATCAGTCTTTCTCATCTTGGACATTTAGGGATTGTTTGTATACATGTCTCATCTCCAATCGCAATCTAGTGGCGGGATGCCGACACTTCTTGGGTCACAAAATCGACATGCATTGTGGGAGATGTAGTTTATGGCAGCATAGATTTTTCTTTTAGGACAATCATGAATTTTTTAAGCTTTCTCGGGCCACATAAAATGATGTGGCGGGCCGCATTCAGCCCGCGAGCCTTGCAAGTGTTGCAAAGTGTGGGTGTGTGTGTGTGTGTGTTTGGGTAGGGGGGCATGAGAGTCAGTGACTGTGGGGACCCGGGTCCCACTGCAAGATGTTTCTGTGGCAACAGGTTTTGGAGCCTCCTGCCAGAGGGGAGAGTCCGAAACAGTTTGTGTCCTGGGTGGGAGGAGTCAGCTGCAATCTTTCCTGCCTGGCTCAGAGTCCTGGAGGCGTACAGGTCCAGAAGAGAAGGAAGATTGCAGCCAATCACCTTCTCTGCAGAGCGAATGATGCGCTGCAGCCTGCCTTCTCTGCAGAGCGAATGATGCGCTGCAGCCTGCCCTTGTCCCTGGCAGTGGCAGCAGCGTACCAGATGGTGATGGAGGAGGTGAGGATGGACTCAATGATGGCGGTGTAGAAGTGCACCATCATTGTCTTTGGCAGGCTGAACTTCTTCAGCTGCCGCAGGAAGTACATCCTCTGCTGGGCCTCCTTGGTCAGGGAGGTGATGTTCAGCTCCCACTTGAGTTCCTGGGAGATGATGGTGCCTAGGAAGTGGAAGGAGTCCACAGTGGCATCACACAGCTCTTCCTGAAGTCCACGACCATCTCCACTGTCTTCAGAGCGTTGAGCTCCAGACTGTTCTGGCTCCACCAGGTCACCAGCTGGTCGATCTCCCACCTGTAGGCGAACTCATCCCCACCAGAGATGAGGCCAATGTGTCGTCCACAAACTTCAGGAGCCTGACAGACTGGTGACCGGAGGTGCTGTAACTATAACCCCCACAGCTAAATTCCCGTGCCGAGATTGGTCTACTTTTACAGAGGAGCAATAGAAAGCATCCTAACTGGAAAAATCACCAAGTGGCATGGGATGTGCACGACCCAATTAAAATCACTCAGAAGATCATTGGTACCCATCTACCAAGTAGTGATATCAGTGAGATGAGGTGCCTGCAGAGCCTAAAGGAAACTAAACGATAGCACCCATCCAGCCACAGCCTGTATATATATATATATATGACAGTCCTGATCATGAAGGACCCCCAGCAGGGAACAATCACATCCAACTACCGGCCAATAACCTGCCTCTGCACAACATGGAAGCTCCCCCTCAGCCAGATCATCACAAAGACTGGCTACGGATACCGGTTCCGAAGTGGAACAACCATCGGTCACCTCCTCTACATGGATGACATCAAGCTGTATGCCAGAAATGAACGAGACGTCGACTCACTGATCCACGCTACCAGGATCTACAGCAACGACATGGGAATGTCGTTCGGACTGGACGAGTGTGGTCGCATGGTATCAAAAAGAGGGAAGATGATCAGAACCGAGGGGGTTGAACTACCAGAAGGCCACATTGCAGATGTTCAGGACAGCTACAAATACCTTTGGGTGCCGCAGGCTAACGGAAACCATGAGGAGGCAGCAAGGAAGTCCACCACAGCCAAATACCTACAGAGAGTGAGGCAGGTCAAAACAAGATCTGAGCCATCAACACATACGCCCTGCCAGTCATCAGATACCCCGCTGGTATAACAAACTGGCCAAAGGAGGTATAAACACAATAAAGCACTAAAGGTAGTAATTTCATCACACACCACACAAGAAAGTAGGTGGTTTATTAGTCTTTTACTTTGTTAATGGAACAGTTTTATTAAGTTTTTTTTTTTTTAAATACAGTTATGTGCTTAGCTTAGAGCATGAAGACTGGAAGCAAGGGGAAACCGCTAGCCTGCTCAGTTCTTTCTCACCAATAATCGCTGTTAATGGTACAAATGAAGTGGATGGCCTATGATTTTTAGATTCTGTATCTCATCTGCTTTTATTTTCAAATACACAAGAGGACCAAAGTCCTGCAGGCATCTGCTCAGCTAATTAAATGTTCACTCTGCAGTTCACAACACCTGCTCCCTTATTGATTTTAAAAACATAAACAGTGCTCACGTTTAGACGTACTAGCTGCAGGCGGTGTGTTTCAGCACAGCCTGTCCTCATGCGCCCCTCACTGGAGTTATGTAATAATTCACCATCTCCACCCAGAAAGATTTAGATTTCAATAGAAAAGTCCCTGCAGAAATGGAGCATATTTCAGTAGCTTACACAGTCGGTTGGTTAAGTTTAGAAAACCATCTTATTTTATGTACGGTGGAGGCTACTAAACACAGCAGCGCTTTCATAATGCTTGAATCAACGTGACTTCAACAATAACAGTTTGCTTTGCATTGGTAAACCGTAATAGGCTAGTGCGAATGTCAATTTGACGTGGACCCGGAATTTCCTCGTTTTAATTGGTTGATTTTTGCTGTCCATCAAAATACGCTGTTTTGATTGGGCTAATCACCTTTAAAACCCCGTCTCTAAATCGTCCTCAACAGTAGGCTAGCTAGCGCCCCAATCGCACTCTCTGAATCACCCCCATTGGTTCTCCGCCTCGTCAATCACACCATTCTTTGCTGTTATTGGCTGCTTTGTCAGAAATGGGCGGAGGTTTTCCGGAAAATGCGTTTCCTCGTCTGTCATATGCGGAGCAAAGGGAAGAACCGACAGGCAGACTGACCGGAGACACAAACAGAATACAAATAACACCTTTCCGACGGAGGAAACACCCCTTTAATTTGAATTATAAATAATATCCGTGCCCAATATCACCGCGGTACCTTACAGCTAAATTTAGCCGCTGTGTTCTGCCTGTGTTTGTTTAGCTGCTCTCCAAACACACCGCCTTTGTGGCTATGAGTACGGACCTACTAGCTGATTTGGACAGTCGTTTCTTCGCTGATAACCTCCTGACAAGCGAAGACTGGGGTGAGTTCACATTTAAAGCCTCTGTAACGGAAAATAAACATCTATTTTCATCGGTAAAAAAGCAAGCCGAGGCGTGAAAACGACCCAGCAGCCTCCCTCCTCCTTCTCCTCCTTCTCCCAATGCGAGACGGAGGCGACGCGAGGGCGTTAAAAACGTCTTTAACGGTTAAATTTCTCCTTTGCAAAGTCTTCAATACGCACGTTAACGGCTTTATTTAATAAAGAAGGCGTGAAATTGCGTGTGAAATGTCCGTTACACGCGGTTATAACGTGTACGTGTGCGTAGGCTTCCTCGATCACACCCGGATATGTCAGTTTATCTTTAGCACTGCGGGTGGAAGCGTGATCCCGCATTAACAGAAGCAGCACACGTCCCCTCTTCTCTCTCTTTCACTTTATAAAACCCGCACTTTACTGTCCTGTGTTGACATGTTTCCTGTCGCAGCTCTTATCGTGGTCAGGCAGTTGCATGCGGCTTTTTAGCTGGTGTAGTTAGTGTCTTAAAGTAAAAGCAGTTTTGCCTTTTGACTGCATGTGGGAATATTAACCTGCCAGGAACTGATTAATACCTGTCTGATATTATATATACAGTTTATACACCATGCATGAATTAAATCTAAATTACAGAAGTACAAGCCGATGAGTTTGTGGGACAGGAAGGATGCTTGTTTTATTTATTAAGTAGATACCATCCACATTGGCATGTGTTTGTTTGCATATACAGCTAGTTAGAAATATGCTGTTGTGTTACATCCTGAAACATAAGAACATACTCGACTACTAACTGATCAACAGAGGAGAATTCTGTCACTAAATGATTTCTTATGATGATTGATAGGTTTTATTATCATGCAGCCCCACAGACAGACAGGTGCTCTTACATCAGGACAGGCAGGTTTTTAATCTGGCTGTTTTCAGACTGAAGCATAATTATTTGAAAGGTATTAGAGAGGAGAATAATTACCATGTTACCTATCAGTTAAATGCTGTAGGCTGTGGATGAAACACCTGGGTCTTGAAGTAAATTTGAGAGACAAACACTGAGATTGTTGAGATTTACCGCCTGCTGTGGCTGGTTGACAAACTTATTTTACCGCGCTGTTGCTGTGGTGGAAGGTAGTACAATTACTGCACAAATTCAAGGTACTTGAATTTACATTTCATCTCTCTTGTACTTCTACTTTGATACATTTCAGAGGGCAATATTATAGTATTTACTTTGTTTATGTGACAAATTTATTCGCTTATTTCCCAGCTTTAATACATGCTGCATTGTAAAATATTAAACTGCTACCCCTATAAAGATTGATCTTAAATGGTAAATTGCTTAGTCAGTTAACAAAACATGAATCACAGACTGTTTTGATAACTTATTAATCATTTAAAGTAATATCACTTGTAAAACTACCAGAAACATTTAATCGTTTCAGCTCCTCAGACGGACAGTTTGCTGCTTTTCTTCATCTCGACTGAAGTGAATTATTTTGAAGTGTTGGTTGGACAGAAAAAGGCACCTGAAAGTGTCACGTTGAGCTCTGTTTAATTCTGAATATAATACAGAAAACATTGATTAATTAAGATAACTTATCAGGATAATCCATAATGAAACCAACTACAAGAGAAACATGCTGCTTAAACATAGTAATAATAGTACGATATACTGCACACACTCACAGGGGACATTTCTCTGCATTGAATAATTCTACATTTGATACTTAATGTGCATTTTCCTGATTATACTTTTGAACTTAAGTAACATTTTCAATGCAGGACTTTTACTTTAACAGAGTAATTTTACAGTGTGATATTAAACTCTGTTAGATTAGATGAAACTTTAACGATCCCCGTGAGAGAACTGGGTCAATGCAGCAGCACGAGCTAATGCAGACGAGAGGTAGAAAACCACAAAAGACATTTTTACATTTTACGAACGAGAAAGCACTAAAAATAAATAAATAAATCAATGAAACAAGTTATTCTGTTCCTTTTCAAATGGGCCCTTAAAGGAAAAGGCTGAAGGCCCCCAAACCACCCAGAATCATTTTAGCTTTGGTATCTTGGTGCATAACAACATAACAGGTGACAGGGAATCATAAATAAAACGCATACAGTTGAATGAATAATAAAGAATATGTAATTGGCTACGATTTTAATTGACCTATAATTTATAATGAAGTCATGTTTTATCTAAGTTTCCACAGTCTAAAAAAGTTTATACCTTAAATCCGACATTTCAGTTTATTTGTCATATTTACAAATATTAGTTTAAAGGACAAAGAGAACCAAGCATAGATAACACAAAGCAAGTGAACCCTCCCGTTTCTGTGTCTTATCTATTCGTCTATCAGCAGGACTTGTGAAATGTGAAAATATTCTGGTGTTACGCGGCAGAGACGAGCTGATGAGATGTAAACCACGTGCTGCTTCGATTCACACCTGCTGTCTTTCGCGAGATGTAGGCACGAGAAATGGCCTCAGTGTTTGTTTCAGTTTCAAAGTCCAGAGTTGTGTTTTCACCTCTACATCATCAAAGCAGGCAAAGCATGATGGGAGAAATGGTGTTGTTATAAATACTTATATTTGTGGAGGTGACAATAAGATGCCATATAATATTATTTAAAGTGCTTAACTAATCTGTATGCACTTGGTTGTCTTTGTGTTTGTTATCTTTGTTATTTTGCAATGTGTGGTGTTAAAAATGAAAATACTGAAGCATGGCAAATTTTTTATTTTCCGCTCATATCAGACAGCATTTTGGGGGCTCTTCGCTCCCAGCGCAGAGTAATATATTGGATATTAATATTCTTCTGTTCATCAGTATTCACTTGTTCCTCTCTCTGCTCACAGCATGATGTGTTTAAATCCTGTGTCTCTCCTCAGATGCCTGCCTGTACCAGTGTGAGAGCATGGAGGAGGGGGAGGACGGAGACTTCAGCCGGGGCCTGAAATACGAAACATCGGTAGGGAGACAAAAAGAAAGCGTCGCTGCTCGCAGCTCTGGTTTCTGTACGGGACCGAGAGTGTAACCGATGCTCGGTCTAATATGCAAACACTCCCCCTTCATACAGTTCACGGTTTGATAGGTTCAGAGCTCAGTCTGCGGGGGAAAGTCAAGTCATAATTACTAAAGACCATCATTCCCTCTCAGTAAATGGCTCCTTGTAACCGTTAAGGGCATCTGAATGTGTTTAGTCTTTTTATTCTATTGTGTTTTTAGTCATGCTGGTGTTGTTGGGTTAGTCAGTCCACTACCTTACAGTGAAATATCTTTACAACTATTGGATTGGATTACCAAGACATTTGGTACGGGCTTGCGTGCATGAATCGGAAAGGCTACGGTGATCAAAATACGTCTAAAACTAACAAAATTCCTGTCAGCTTCAGCTACACTTTGAGACTAAAGGCCAATTTATACTTATCTATGAGTATGTGAGGAGAGAGAGAGACGCAGAGCACAAGAACTGTGTTTGGTTGGCTTGGGATCATTGCATCTGGCTTGTCCTCCTTCTTCTGGCTCAACCGGTTCAGGAGTCATTCACACCATCTCTCGTTTCTGCGTTTTAGTAATTTCACTAAAAGTAACTGCTGTTTAAGATCGATCAGGTCCAACTCCAGCATGATCCGCCCACTTTCGGTCGGCATTGTTTGGACCACCTGTTTCATGTTGCAGATAAAATAGCCTTTTTTTTTTTTAAATTAACAAGATAAACTTTTTCCATGTTACTACGCGCAGCTAAGGCTGAAACAACAGCTGAAGCTGATGGATTTTGAGTTTAGACTGTTAATGAAATGCTCAGTCTATGTCCCAGTATAGCCACCTTCAGAGGATGAACCCTTCACATTTAGGTAACAATGTGGCTCTGAGGAAACTTTACATGTTCAACCAGCTAAACAAAGTCAATGTTAGAAGTTATTTTCCTTGTTCTCCACGACTCGTGGCAAAACTGATTCCTGGTTGAAGCTGCAGGTTAACCAGGAAGTGTGCCGCTCTTTTGTTTACCGTGATCCGTGACCCGGTAGGGGCTACTTAGAAGTGAAATGAAGATGTGTTTACTGTTGTTTAAAGAACCAGTTTAATGCTCGCAATTAATGGACTCAGCTGTGCTGTTCCCACGAGAATGCTTTCCAGAGTGTTTACAGTGAATATAATCAGTGTAGATAACATACTGACTGAACGCACCACAGATCGTTCATGCTACATGCTCACAGAACTTAACAGATAATTAAATGTGTGTAAAAATAATGTATCGCCCCCACGAGAATGCTGCTACAGCAAATACGATTACTGCTACCACTATTTGAGTATTTAAGGAATACTTTTATATATACGCTTACTGTAGACTCTGTAATTAAACATATTCACTTTGTGCAGCCTGCAATGTAAATCAGGTCTTTCAACCATCAGTGAGTACAGATGATGGGTCAAAGAATAATCAGGCTAATTGTTAGTCGGTTGGCTGAATGGAACAGGTGCAGATGTACTGAATGATCCAGCAGTTGTTTGGCCTAATTTTCCACCCGCCTTTTCTCTCCCTCCCCTTCCTCTGCCAACCTTCCTCGCAGTTTGAGAACGACCTCGTGCTCACCCTCGATCCTGACAACCCCACATCGCCATGGCAACACCTGGACGACAACCTTCTCACAGGTAACAGGACCAGCCGACCGTGGGCACTCGCCGGGGAAACCTTAAATCACCTTTGATATGCGTTTTGCAGAGAGAAAGACACCCAGATTCAATAATTCACCTTTTCAAGGTCAACATCCGGAGGAGAAAATAAATTCATGTGACTTTGCTTCCTGCAGTAACAGCATAATAAGATACTATAATAATGTACAGCCAGGATTTATTCCTTATTTTTTAATTTTATTGTATTTCACCCACTTCGGACACTTGGTGTCATCTGCCATGTTTTGTTACCGCTGATTGTGTGAAGTTTCTAACCTGAATTAACATGACACATAAATGATGTCATGTCTAAGTGTTCAGTGATTCTGTGCTGTTGATATAACTGTTAAACATCCTGGGTTTTAGTGAAATTCATGAGAAAACACTGAGTCATTTAAGTTTTCAGGATGAAAATGATCCAACTCAAACCGTAATCTTGATATTTATATTGTATTGCATCAGAAATCGTAATAATAAATAAAGGTATTATAATTACTAAATCTAAACTATTGAGTCACATTCCAGTCACATTTAAACCTCAGCTGCTGCCACTTTGACGTCAGATTAACTCTTGTCTTTGTCTTTTTTTCTCTGAAGGGGAAGCTCCTGTGATTAAAAGTGAAATGACTATTACTCAGCCGTTACCAGTGGAAATGTGTAGGTCTCTTTTTAAATCTAACTCGGCTGTTGAATATGATTTCATTCTCTGCAGTTCTCATTTTACTGGTTTGTTTGTGTGTCCAGTGTTCCAGGTGAAAGCAGAGCCTCCCTCTCCTGCATCCTCGCTCGGGTCCGACTGCTCGGTATCCTCGCCAGACCCACAGGTGTGTGTTTAAGAAAATACTTCATCTGTGAGAGGAATCTCCATTAATCACTTAACTGCTAGTTGCAGCCGTATTGTGCATGGTGGGAATTATTGTTGTGGAAATGGACATTATACGACATTTATCAAGACAACATGTAAACATGGAGGTTTGCATTAACTGGGGAAATTACAAGTCAAGGCATTTCTCTAATAGAAGGCCTGATTCTCTTTACGGCTGAAGTAAATAAACTTATACCACTACTTAAGAATTTACAGTATTTCTTAAATCGTGGAAGTATTCTTTTAACTCTATAATTAAACATATTGGCGTCTTCTGTTCAGGTCTTTTAACCTCTTAACATTCCCGCGGGCCGTCAGGTCCTGTCCCACACAGCTGCTATGTTAACTTCATACTCATATGATAAAGCTAAAATCCTCGTGATTCGACCAATGCAAAGCATTTCAAGATTCAATCACCACAGCGGGTACAATCAGCGCCTCTGTCAGACCAACCAGTATAATCAAAATTGACGCGACTCACCTATGAAGCCTCACAGTAACTTAATCCACCGATTGATTATATTCCAACAAAAATGGTCTTATTACGTTGTCACAGGTCCAGTTCATCCAATCCAGCAGTCCAAAACACATTATTCCATCAGTAAATCCCCACAGACTGCTGCCGCATCGTTTCAGATTTGCCGGCAGACGCGGCTCGTATGTCATTATAACCGTAATAACACTTAGAAAACCTCATTTTTCACAGTATTGGTATGAAATTTAATCTTGGACTGGGCCCTACAGTGTTTTCCAGCTAATAAGCCCCAGCTATGGTTGTCTGCATGCATTTGTTAGCAAGCATTTTCAGGCAGAAATGAAAAATATACCGTAAAACTTTGAATAATAGCCCGGGCTTTTATTTGCTAAAATCACTGAATTGACCCTGCCTATATAGGACAGGCCTTTAATTCGTTTTGCACAAAACTGAAACTACTATGAAACAGTTTATTTATTTCAAACAGATTGTTACTTGTATAAAAATGATCAAATAATATCAAATACACATCATTCAATTGAACTTTTATTTTGAAGTAACGTCATGACAACAACACGTGCAGGATGAGAGAAGTTAGCAGAGAGCGACGGACTTCACATGACAGGATTCACAACTTGGATTAATTTTTATGAAAAGCTGTTTTGATTCTTTTGATGGGTGGACCCTCACAGACTAAAGGAAGATAAATAATCAAGGAAGGGACACATTCGGGCTTAACGAGGCTTCAAAGGTAAAGCAGTCATCACGTTTATTTATTTTTTTCTTTCCTCTCTTGTACCAGGCAGGTTACACCGGTACATCTCTAAGAATTAGACTTTGGGGCTCGTTGTTTCCGTTAAATGAACTGAACTACTGAATTGTGGAGAATCTGACCGATCTAACGATGTGTAGCGCGTCCATACTGACACATTGATCATACGTTTAAGCAGCTTAGAAGCATCTAAAGTGGGCGACTCCGCGGGGTTTAAAATGTTTTATACATCCAAAGAACTTTTATAAAAACCAGACCAGGCGTTAAATTGTGGCAGGCGTTTATTTTTTCAAAATGTGTTCCCACACCAGGCCGGTAACGGGATAGGCGGAAGTTTTACGGTATTAGTTTTAGTGTGTTTAAACTTATATTAATCAATTCCAGTAGCACTTAGACACTCCAGAGTGTTGTCTTTCAGAGAAGCCCAAAACCAGGCGTATACTCCAAATGGTTCAAGAACTGCATTCAATTTACTTTGGATATGCCTTGAAGAGGCGTTTAGCATGAATTTTACAGGAATGTTAAGAGGTTTTAACTCTCAGTAGGTACAGATGATGGTGTCAGAGGATGATCAGGTTAATGCAGCGAAACCCATAAAACAAACCTGGATATCAGAATCTGTCTTCTCTCCCGTCCAGATCACAGTTAAAGGTGAAAACCCTCCGACTCCTCCATACATGTACGGAGACGTGCTCTCTCCTCCGCTGGGGTCCATGGAGATCACGGTGGCCACTTCAGCCGTACCCCCTCAGCAGACGCAGCTACAGACGCCGTTAACGACACAGATCCCAGCAGTCATCAGTGGACTCCAGACTCAGGCTACAGGTAGGTTCAGCCTCTCGCTGGGAGAGCTTTAAGCTTTAAGGTTGTGTCTCTGAGGCTGTTTCTATGGTAGAATACTTTGTGGTGCTGTTTGGTTTTGATCGTGGGCAGCTGTGTTTTATCAGAAGTTGGCTAGCTAATAATAATAATACCCGCTGCTAGCTGCAGGTAATATTTAAAGTAGATTCATTACTGACTCCTGATCCCCAACACTATGGATCAGGGCTGGATGCTAACCAGCAGCAGAATCATGTGTTGCACTCGTAGCGTTCTTACACCAGAACATTTATGTGGACAGCTCTTCAGAAACCCATGTTTGAAGTCAGTGGGCACGACATCCATGCTTATACGGTCAATGGGAAAAACACTATACTGTACTTTGACTATATGTCATTTTGTTCTATATGATGCACCAGATTTGTGTTGATGCGACGCTCTCTAACCCCTAAACAATATCTTTTTGGTTGTTTCATTAATTGTGATTTTGCCAACATATGCAATCTGCATCATACACACAAATACAAACAAAACAAAAACCCCTAAAAGCAAAACAAGAGGGGGAAACAAAACGCAACGATAACACACATTTACAAACATGTCCGCCTCAGTGTCTTCATATCTGATCACTTTAAATATAATATAAATAAACAAACATGCATCATATCAGAAGTCTTTGAATGCAGTTCATCTTTATCTAGTACAGCCATCTGTTATTCTTCGAAAGCGACACCGTCAGTTAGGTTTGGACGGTAGTATTGCATATTACAGTATACCAGGCAGAGCTCCTCTTTATATTAAACTGATATGGGGGTGAGGTAATGTAGGCAGGTAATGCCGCGTGCAACTGCCTGACATCATCTTCAACTTGGTAACCCCTTTCATTATTCCAGCGGCGTGGAAACAGAGCGCACACACACACACATACACAGGAGCTTTATCTGCAGCCTTTATTCACTGACAAGCTGTAACCTACACCGTAAAGTTACAGCTCACCTTTCCCTCTGTATTCTCTGTGCCGCTCGCTCGCTCTTGCTCAAACACACTTTTACTACACTCACAAAAAAGAGCTACTCGATGGTGAGTGGTGGGGATAAAATAGATAAATATCTGTTGCACTTTACACCACTGTACTCTGCTGCAAAACTGTAGTCGTTTCCTTCTGAGTTGAAAGCAAAGTGCCGCCTGAATTGAAAGACGCTGTCATATCTGGAGGTCTTGCTCACATGAGGGTTAAATGCAGCGTGAGATCGACTGTCAGGTTGGTGATATCGGAGCTGAGCCTGAAGGTAAAGCTCATCAGAGGAGGTATTCAGTACTGAGACCACAGGACAGACCTACAACACAATGCACGGATTACTGTTTGTCTCATCTGGTGTGGGAACTCTCGTGGATCTACTCCGCTTAATCTTCTTTCACTGCAACAATAGCGGAATAAGTATTCAAATCCTTTTGTTAATATACTCAACTACAAGTAAAAGTCCTGCATTTAAAATCCTACTCATGTAAAAGTTATAACTTAAATTTAAAGTTCTGCTGCACAGATTAAGTAAAAACATTTTTAAACTTTTCTCCAGTCTTTGCTTTTTGGGAAATATGAAATAACTTCACCTGTTTGAGCCTCAAACAATTTAGAGGGAGAACAACTCAAACGTTTGAAACATGACAAGCGGCTACAATTAGACACTGATTTATTGTGAGGGGTCACAAGCCAAAAGCTTTGGAAACACTGGTTTAACCTTAACCAATTGTATTTGCTGAATTTATGAAAATTTTGAGCGTTAAATAGTTAATTTCCTGCGCTCTGGAAATGTTTCTATTTATGTAAAGAGAAACGCAAAATTCAGGTGGCAGGTGACAATTCAAAATATAACAGAATATAATGCAGTGCACCTCTCATGCGGAGACTGATGAAGACTTATCATGGTTTATTGAGCCCGGCCGAGAAGACACAGCGCCAGCTTACAACATGTGAACACACTGAATGCCAACACCAAATCTGAAGAATAACATCTTTTGGTCTTCCCCCTTGTTCATGTATGTTTCCCTTTTAAGGTCATCTTTAACTGGCTTTAACCTAGAACAACAAATCTATCTTATGTTTAGACTTCAATGCTTCACCAGGTCCACGAGTTGTTCTCTAATCGGTGGAGCCAGTAAGTTCTTTTAGGACTCAGCCTTGCCAGATTCCCAGAGAACACCGATATCTGCCAGCCTGACGCCTGAGCTGCTGTCTCTACCTTATCAGTCTAACTGTTGCCTCCCTAACAAGGACAGTTACATGAGAGAAATAAGAGCTGGAAGCACTTGTGGGGTCAGCTAATGACTCTAAGCTAGACCTGTCTTACCTTTCCCTGTTACCCCAACAAAGCTCCTTAAGAAATATCCTCAACACATCTCAACAGCAATGAAACAAAAATGAATAAAATCAACTGTTTCAGGACTAAAATAAGCATGTGTTTTGGGGGAGTGTCTTTTGAGAGAGGCCTGAAGGGAGGGGGTGGGATTTGATTTGGTTGGATACTTTTAAAAAGTAGGTCTGCAATTTTGCAAGCACCTCAAAATTGCAGACCTAGATAATAATAGGGGTTTAATGATACACCAAATCCACAGTTGGAGACCAAAAATAGTCACGTGAAATGTGCAGTTGGAAGACAATAAATTGGTTGAAGGTGTAATATTTACAAAATAAAGACCTACAGCTGGCAGAGAAACACAGAGAAAGATCCAACGAAGGTTAAAATGAAGGGCAACTGGACTTGGTTGAAGATACTGGAAGATGATTCGTCCCTCATCCAAAGGACTTCTTCAGATCTGACTGACTGGCAGGGAAACTCAGCTATTTAACCTCAGTGGGGTCGTTGGCTCGGGTCATCGATACCGCTGGTTCGTTAGTGTTCCTTGTTGCTGTGACGACAGTCGTTACAGTCGTTGGGACTACCTGTGGCCAAGACTGAACGACCATCGTTGGTATCTTCACCTGAGGCCAACAGGTTACGTTTGTTGAGTTTCCTGGGAAGTGATGAAAGGACAGCATTGTAAGTGGGGGATAAGTGGTGGCGTAGACCCCCTCCCCTGTTCAATGACGGCTTCTCGACCCTGGTGTAGATGCTTCCTTGACACCTCTTGACACCTCAGGTAGCTTCAACCAAGTCCAGTTGCCCTTCATTTTAACCTTCGTTGGATAACTATGACCTGGATGACTGAGAATCTTCATAGACAGAGAAAGATGTTATCTGATATTACGTTAACGGGCACGGAGGAAATGTTACGTTACGGAGCAACAGTGAATGCACCACTGCAGACGTCACTCAAAAATGTTTGTTTTGATCCACATGCTGCGCACTTGAAAACTGAATCGCGGGTTAGTTTATTAAACACGGCGACATTGTGAACCGTACTGCCGATGGAGAAAGTCAGCAGAGACGCATGCAGGGAGAGAGAGACAGAAAGAGGCGGAGCCAGCCGGTGAGAGACAGGCTAGGTGTGTGTGGAGAGAAGAGAAGCAGATTCAAGTAGTAAATAAACACTAAACTAAGGTTGGAAATTAGCTACTATAACCTACAGTCATATAAACACTGCTACGACCCCACAGTCCGCACAACTGTCCGGGAGCGTCTGTGTCATGATTCTGTCTCTCGATTCCACGACACGAGACCGTGGACTTTTGTGTCACGGTTTCAGTCGCGGTTTCAGAACCGTTACAGCCCTATAGAATAATAAGCAGCAGATAATGAGCGGATAGTTTGGTGTGTTTCAGGACCGCAGTAAAGAAGCTCCTGGCAGACACACCTGCTCCTCCAAACACCAGCTTTTCTTTGTGTGCATGCAAATGATTCAAGTGATAACATACTCATTTGTGTAAACTCAAATGACTTGAGAGTATGATGGGAGCGATCAGCTGGAACTTCTATTTGCATTGCAAGATTTTCCACTTTACGCCACAAGAGTACTGAGTCGTGTATTGTTGTTGTGTTTCTACAGTGCAACGCAGTTTAATGAGGCTGATGTAGGAAATGCATCAAACTCTACTGTTGGTGTTTCAGAAAGATCCTGACGTCTGAAATAATAAAAGCGATGTTTGTTTTTCTTTCAGTTCTGCCGGGTTCGGCCACATTAAAGGCCAGCACCATCCTGAGCACCAAACCTCCCATCCAGCCCAGGCCGGTGTGCGTCACCACCCTCCCCGTCCCCCAGACCCCCGCACCAGCCAAGACCCTCATACTGCAGGGCCTCCCCTCCATGGACCAGACCAGACCTGGTAAGAGGTGTTTAATGAAGCTCATTATCTATTTAGTTATAGAGTTTTGGGGGAACATTCAAACACTAAATGACTTTCTACTGGCCGTGTCATGCGGTCAAACTTGTTAAACTTTCAGCCTCTGGCATTAATACCAGAGGCTGAATCTAAAACCACATCACTGTTGTGAAGGTTTAATGGTGGACAAATGGGATTTACAGGTTCTTAGCCACGCCCGTTTCACAAAAGCAGTTTGCAAGCACTGTTACATGCAGCTCACAAATATTGGTCTGATACCTGTTTCACAAATGACTGTCACACACAGACATCATACCGGCCTCTCGTATGTTCTCCCATGAGTGTGAAAGTGTACACTTGTTTTTGTGAAACTTGTTAATCACAGCTTGCAGTTTGCCCTAACAGCTTTGTTCTATCCACCACCCTGGTTCAGAGTTAAATATCTGGACAATTGTTTTGGTGGTTGGCAACACATTTCATGGTAGCACAGCGGAGTCTGACAAAGTCCAACTAAAGGTTGGACCAAGTTTGTCAATAATGCAAGGCTGAAATTTTCTAAAATGGCCACCATACAGAAGAGAAACCCCTTTTTAAATGTAGGTAACAGGGTCCTTTGAGTCCAACATCCGAACATCAGTTCTTTGAGGTCAGTGCCTTGTTCTACGCAGGGAAAACAACCTGTATCAGAGCAGCGATGATGCTTCTCTTCCTGTCTTCCCTCCTCCAGTCGTCCTGTCTCCGTCCGTCTGCCTCGGTTCAGCTCCGGCCATCGTCAAAATGGAGCCCGTCTCTCCCAGCATCCCCCAGCACTGCTCCAGCCCCACAGCTCCGCCCACTAGCAAACCCATCGTTCCGGCGACGCCGCCATTACCGTGCAGCAACTCCAACGACATTGACGTGAGTTCTGACTGAGTCCATAGTTTGGACGCCAATGTTGGCATTAACTGTGTCTTTAAAACTCATCACAAGCAGTCAGCCTGTAAGAGAAGTTTGTTTCTTTTACTCAAAAACATAACAGGACAGTCAGAGGGAGGTGAAGTGCAGGAACATCAGACTGAAGCTCTGTAGTTCACCTGACACCTCTTAAATAATGGCTGTGATATGAGAACACATCAGTTACTCTTAGGTTTTGGATTATATCACACACCTGTTGAACTTTCCCACTTTTGTTTCCTCTTCCTTACTTCTGCTCTACTCTGCTTTAACAATCATCTTCCCTCTTGCTTTCTCATTTCATCTTTGCATGTTTACTCCACCCAAACCTCCTCCTCACTGACGCTTCTACCCATTGTCCTCTGTCCTCCTTTTATTCAAACCTCCTTTGTGTTATTTCCATCCCTTCTTCCCTTTTCTCTTCTCCTCTTCCTCCTCGTGCAGATGAAGGTGCTGAAGCGGCAGCAGAGGATGATAAAGAACCGGGAGTCGGCCTGCCAGTCGAGGAAGAAGAAGAAGGAGTACCTGCAGAACCTGGAGTCTCAGCTCAGGGAGGCCCAGCAGGAGAACGAACGTCTCCGCAGAGAGAACCAGGCGCTGAGGGAGAGGCTGGCCGGGAAAGAGGTGAGGATGTGACTCTTCATCAACTTTAGCTCCTCCTCTAACCATCCACCTCACTTTGTCCTCCAAAAAGTATGGAGCACTGACTTCAGGGGTCCCTTAGAAAAGACAAATGTATGAAAGACAGACAACTTTTTAGAAACCTCTACTGTTCATCTTTCCTCCTTGAGCTTAGACTTCATTTAGACAGTTTAACCGCTGCACTTTGACATTTATGTCATGACTAAATTTAGTAACATGTTTTCAGCCACCAAACCGTGCAGGTTGGTGTTACAACAAAGATCACACATGAAAGGGCAGAAAACTATTTTAGAAAGATCATTATAAAGCCAGTAACTCTAGATTAGCCGATAACACTAAACATTTAAAAAAAAACAAGAAAAAAATGATATTTTCAAATATTAAATTTTGTTAATTTTCAAGTTTTATCGACAGAAGTGCTGTTAAAGTTTTTGAATTATCATAAAAAAATCTCCAGGTCAAAATGATAAAGTTTTACTGTCCAGTCCACATTTATCTCCCTAGAAACCCAGAAACTTGTTTCAGCTTTTCAGAAACAGTGATGAAAGAATGAGAAAGAGTCAGTAGGTGACTGCAGCTCCTCTAATTTGTTTTTGTGGTGATTTTGAAAATCCTTTTAATAAGATAATGTGTTTACAGAGGCATTTGTTGCAGATCTTTAAATGGTCCAATCTGGTTTAACTTCCTCTTCTTTCTAATGTTCCAACTGACAACGATGGTCTCAAAAATGAGATTAATTAATGAATGATAAAGAAAGGAATAAATAGCTCATGCTGTACTTGAAATATGGAAAAGGCTGGGATTAAAGGAAATATCCTGCTGATTTCCCCGTAGGCTCTGACTGCAGCACAGAGGGGTTTAAAGTACAGCTGCAGCTTATGAGTTCAGTTAACAACAACAGGTTGAACAGGAAGAAATAACTCTGAGAAAAGGAGAGAGGAGAAGATCCAGACTGAACCGCAGAGAACAAAAACATTCGAAGGGAGAGATCTGTTCAACCTGTAAAACCTGATGATGGAAATCACAAACAAAAGTCACACACTGCTAGTTTAGTTTAAACACTGAGCATTGGTTAAAGGAAATAAACATCAAAGACTGTTTGTTTTCTTAAAATCACAGGAAAAAATCTTGTTAATCCAGTTCAAGTCACAGAGCAAGCAAGGAAAGAGCTGTAAGGTGCTTCTGTCTGCATATGGTTTTGCATGTAAAATATTTTGTGTTTTTCAGGGCAGCGACTCGGCGAACAACAAGAGAGCCATATGCGTCATGGCCGTCCTGCTGTTCATGACCTTCAGCTTCGGACCCGTCAGGTATCCTGCGCACTGCTCACGGCTGTTTCTGCATCTTTTTCATGATTTTATTACTTGCTTTTTATGTGGTTTTTACATATTTATCTTATTTGTTTATTTAATTTTTATGTCCCCTGAAAAGAAAAGTGACCTAATCAACTAAAATATCCAGTACTTCCAGGATCTCATGTGTATGATGACACTAAAATACACAACACATAAGAGAACGGTTAAATCCGTTCATTAGTCCCAAATTTAACTTGAAATCTACAAATCCAAAGAAAATGGTTTGATTCTGGAAAACAAGAGTTTTGTGACTGAACCGCCCCGCTGGTCTTCTTCACTGCAGCATCACAGACAGGAAGCTGACGGACCTACAGGAAGGTGTGGTGTCGTATACGGGCCGGCGGCTGCTGGAGATGGAACAACAACAAGACCAGCAGCAGCAGCAGCAGCAGCAGGAGGCAGCTGCTCCGCCTCCGAGCAGAGTGGACGACAGGACAGATACGGAGGAGGAAGCCGGAGACGAGGCTGCAGGGTCGTTTCAGTTCAGGTGAGATAAAAAAACATTCCAAGACTGACTCGTTCAGAGTCTTTCTGTATTCATTCAACATCATATTTGAAACTATCATCTGCACAGTATTCACTTTCCTGAGCAGAACATGTTTATTTTTATACTGCAAGTTACCAGAAAATCAAACTCCCAATGTTCATTTTTGTCGTTCAACTAGAGCTGAAACTATTAATGAAAAATAAACTAAAAATGAAAAATAGTGCAAAGGTTGAACACAAATGTAGTATTTTGTTTTTTGTTTAACTTTGACCACGTAATATAAACTAATTGAGACCTGATGCAGGAATCTTGTGAAGGAGTCTGTGGTGTTTGACTGCCAGATTTTAAATAAACAAAACAACTACAGAGTTCAGAAAACATCTCCAGACCACTGTCACTGCCTTCCACCAGGTTTTCATTGACTTAAAACAAACCCACAGTGAAGCTGCTTCTAACTTTGTTTGACGCTGGACAGTATTTATCAAGCGCACTAATCCGACACGGTTTTAATTGATATTGGTATTTGAAATGGTAACTCTGGTTTACCATTAAGCCGGTAACCGTTTTATAACCCTAGTGTCAGCTCAACTTAGATATCGGTGAATGATTTTATAAACCTCCTGGTGAAATGAGTCTCCTTTCTCAAACATGCTGCACCGCACTGGCAAAAGAAAACAAATTCACTTGACACTTTGATTTCTTCTTCTTCTTCTTTCTGCTCTACAACTATCAGAAAGAGATGCAGACAGACATGTTTTCAACGTCCAGATGAACTTTTTCTGCGGGAGATTTAACTGCTGGATTAAAAAGAAACACATACTGACGTGTTCTTCAAAGAAATGCGTTGCTGACTGTGTCTGTGCAGCATCCTGATATCTGTGTGTTTGTGTTCGCAGGAACCTGAGTGACGTGTTCAGTGACATGAAGGATTTGGTGCTGCAGGACATCGATCGTTACTTCACCTCCTCAGACTGCAGACAGTTCAACCGCTCCGAGTCTCTCAGGTCAGTCAAAGCTCTTAAAATCTAACAAGTTTGTGTTTGGCCGGGCAGTCAGTCCCGCCTCTGATCCTTCCTCATCTCCTCCTCCAGCTTCCTCTTAGATTAACTTGATATAAACACACATACAGTACCAGTCAAAAGTTTGGATGCACTCTCTCATTTGAGTGAATGGAAGGTGTGTCCAAACTGCGACTTTCTTAACCTGCAACGCTCGGTATGAACTTCGGCAGCTCTAAAGATAATTTCATTTATACACATAAAAAGTAAAATTTAATAACCTAAACTTTGTTCATACCTTATAACGGAAATGCCAAAAATCGTGTAGCCATAGTTTACATGTTATGGTAATAATGTACTACATCATATCTCAATATTACCACAGACAAACACTACCTGTCACCATCATATATGGTTCTGGTGTTTGCTGTTGGATGTTACCCTGCATGTACTTTATTTTTGCTTACTTTGCTGCAACTACTCACACCACTGTATCACTTTACTTTAAGTAAAAGTACAGTACTGAAAGCAACAATACTGTTACTTTTATCAAACTGTGATACTGTTGTTGCAGAAATGTTTGAAGGATATAAAATGATGCTCTATTTAAGACCGTTTCACATGTGGTGGAAAAATGTATGTATGAGAAATAAATGTTAACAAAATGAAATGGTAAGATTTAAATTCTACTTTTTCTAAATTGGGCTGAAATGAGCGCCGCTGATATTTCTACCTACCCGTCTCTCTTTTCTCCTGTGCTGAATTAACCTTTTCCTGTCTCCTCCATCCTCGGTATTTAAAGTATTACAGCTGTTAGATTTTCTCCTGCCATTGCTTTTGTCTCAGGTTCATGTTTCTTGCTGTGTTTCTGTCCCTGTCTGGATTCTAAGCTGAACTGTTTTGTGGATTTCAGGCTGGCAGATGAGCTGAGAGGTTGGGTCCGCCGACACCAGATCGACCGGAAGAAGTCTGGAGGAAAACCAAAAATCGCCAAGAAGGCCAAGATCGCCCAGGTTCAGGAGACTGTTTTCTTCCTCTTAACACTGACGCTTCTTCTTCTTCTCTGTCGGCCAGTTTTTCAAGCTCCATTTGAATATATTTCAGAGAACATATTTGCTGCGTCTGTACAAGCTGCTATTTGCTTTGCATCTCTTAGAGATCAGCTAATCTGATTTTCATATTAGGATCATTAAAGTTTATATTAATTATGTTTCAATCTCACTTTATTTCCTGCAGAAAGCTCAGATGAGGAAGACAAACTTCTCCAGATATCTGCCGATCCAGACTCACCGCTCCATAGAAAGGTACTGCAAGCTGTCATTAGAGAAGTTTCAGTCCAAGCGTGCAGAGAAATGCAAACTCTCCCGAAACTGAGAAAAAAAAAAAAAAAATATATATATATATATATATACATAAAATTTATACTTAAATTAAACCAGTGTATTTGTGTCAGCTGGGTGAAGTGAAAGACGAGAAACAGGAAGTATACTTGAAAGGTTTGCATGTTTCTTACATTGTTTTCTTACCAAAAAAAAAAAATACTGCACAGACTTGGCAACTAATAAAGTTACATAAAACATCCCTAAATGTTTAAAAGCCATTTTCAAGTTAGAAATCCAGTCCGACTAAACTGTTTGTGCGGCGATCAACAAATCAAGTGAACTGTCGCAGTAAATTTTAATAACAACCTTGATCTTTTTTTTTTTTCTGTCTGCAGTCAGCTGCAGGTGCTTCCTGGTCCTGAGGTCACCTACAGCGACTTCCTGGACGCCATCGACCGCAGAGAGGACACTTTCTACGTCGTCTCTTTCGGACGGGTACGAGGACAGCTCAGTCCAGGAAAACATTTCAACACAAACTAAACTTCTGTCTAAAAGGAAGCTGTGTGTGTGTGTGTGTGTGTGTGTGTGTGTGTTTGGCTGATCTCTGGTCAGAAACATTCACAACATCTGATCCACTCAGATCAACAGATTCTCTACATTTGTTTTAAGGATTCCTGAAAAATAAAATACTACAGTATGTGTTAACCATAAAACATGTACATTGATAATAATAATAAAAACTTTGTGTTGTTTAAGGATATTTAAAAATCGCAGCCAGAACAATAACAGTTCAATTTTTTTTTTCATCCCCGTGTTTAAAAAGAAAGTTTTGAGATAGAGAAAATAGAAATCTTTCTGACTTTAGTGTCTCTCTCTCTCCACAGGATCACCTGTTGTTACCAGCCATCAGCCACAATAAAACCAGCAGACCTAAAATGTCACTGGTGATGCCGGCCATGTCTGTGAACGGTGAGTCTGTCTGAAGGTTAAACTGCTCTGTTGTACTGTGAAATAATGAGATGGTGAACTGGGCAGAAATGCAGGCCAGAGGAGTAAAATTTGCTTAAAATGTCATTAAAAGCAACTGCATGCACTAAAATAAATTGTAAACTAAAGCAATGTGTTAATTCTTGTCATAACATTTTCACATAAATGAGACCTTTCAGATATAAATGCGTACAGTAGCGTCAGCGGCGAGAGACAACAAGTTTGAATTGTGCCCTAAATTCCACACGTGATGTTTGTCAATTTAAAAGATAATTTTGCCAAGTCAAGAAAGTCGCAGTTTAACTGTGGTGAAACTGTGGAAGCAACATTTAGATTTGTGTGAAACAAAGCTCTGTGAACTACATCTCTCGTCTCCAACGTGTTAGCGCTGTAATGCTAAGCTAATGTTTATTGCCTTGTTGCTACTAGCTAGGTAGCTTAGCTATGTCCCACGCACAAATGTATCTCACCTGATGTGTTTAATCCAAAGACTCCTGGTCTTTTCATCACATCATTTACTTCTTTGACGTTAGCTTCAGTCATTGAGAGAAACTGTTATGACGTCACATACGCGACTTTGGGGAAGGGAGGGTTCCCTTTCAGTTAAATCAGAACAAAAGTTAAAACTAATATCTGATTAAATAGTCAAAGCCTGTCGACATAAAACTGGAGTGGAGAGGACTCCCAGGATGCACTTCAGTAAAAAACATCCAGTAACTGATCGTCGTGAGAGTGTTTTGGTCACAGCAGCAGCAGCTGAGGCTCATGGGAATTGTGGTTTTCAAGGCCAATCTCCAAAAAAGTATTCAAACTGATTAGGGCTGCACAAATAATCTAATCACAATCGCGATGTCGTCATGTGCGATTACATAACCGATTGTTCGATTTAATAAAACTGTAAAAGTGTGCGTGCATGTGCCCCTGAAAACAGATAAGCCTGCGTGCAATGACAAAAATAATTTATGAGCAGTGTGCGAGGAACTTTTAAGACAACAAGCTACCATAACTTTTGAACGATTAGCGGGGGGCTAATCGTTCAAAACATAGTCGGGTTCGTTGGCGGTGCTCCAGTCGCTCTGAGACAGAGAGACGTCGTCAACAGCTAAAGCAGTAAGACAGAAGAAGATAAAGAAGGTTTGAGTTAGCGTTAGCTGGATCGGTGCCTTTTGTTGTTCAACATGCTCAACTTTTCGCAGAGCCGACATGCTTGTCAGCCGCTTCTCGTCAACCGACCAGTCGCAGCCTGGATGGCGCGGGACATTTAAAAAAAGTTTGACGTGCTACAGCAAATCTTTAAACGTTGAACAATATGATTATTGACAAGTTTGTGCTCAGCATTAACAAATTAGAGACCAGTGTAGAACCTTTTGCTTGCACAAGGATTAAATTTTAAAAAAACAACCTACAGAAATGAAACAGCTGGAACTGGTTTTAATACTCAAGTAAAAAAGTAGACTGAGTGCCAATATTTGATGCTTCTAGCCGCCTCCTCTTGAGAGCAACACGCTCCCCTTGTTCTGTTTTACATCGGTTTTACTTGATGTAAATATTGTTTATTGTTTAACTTTGTTCAAGTTGAGAAAAACACATTTCAAAATGTCAGCATTTTCTGCTTTCCTTAATAATTAAGTAGA
>NC_060158.1:1166516-1168383 GCF_021292245.1 Micropterus dolomieu | reverse complement strand
ACAGACTTGGCAACTAATAAAGTTACATAAAACATCCCTAAATGTTTAAAAGCCATTTTCAAGTTAGAAATCCAGTCCGACTAAACTGTTTGTGCGGCGATCAACAAATCAAGTGAACTGTCGCAGTAAATTTTAATAACAACCTTGATCTTTTTTTTTTTTTCTGTCTGCAGTCAGCTGCAGGTGCTTCCTGGTCCTGAGGTCACCTACAGCGACTTCCTGGACGCCATCGACCGCAGAGAGGACACTTTCTACGTCGTCTCTTTCGGACGGGTACGAGGACAGCTCAGTCCAGGAAAACATTTCAACACAAACTAAACTTCTGTCTAAAAGGAAGCTGTGATGATAATAATAAAAACTTTGTGTTGTTTAAGGATATTTAAATGTGCAGTAAAAATCGCAGCCAGAACGTTAACAGTTCAATTTTTTTTTTTCATCCCCGTGTTTAAAAAGAAAGTTTTGAGATAGAGAAAATAGAAATCTTTCTGACTTTAGTGTCTCTCTCTCTCCACAGGATCACCTGTTGTTACCAGCCATCAGCCACAATAAAACCAGCAGACCTAAAATGTCTCTGGTGATGCCGGCCATGTCTGTGAACGGTGAGTCTGTCTGAAGGTTAAACTGCTCTGTTGTACTGTGAAATAATGAGATGGTGAACTGGGCAGAACTGCAGGCCAGAGGAGTAAAATTTGCTTAAAATGTCATTAAAAGCAACTGCATGCACTAAAATAAATTGTAAACTAAAGCAATGTGTTAATTCTTGTCATAACATTTTCACATAAATGAGACCTTTCAGATATAAATGCGTACAGTAGCGTCAGCGGCGAGAGACAACAGACAAGTTTGAATTGTGCCCTAAATTCCACACGTGATCTTTGTCAATTTAAAAGATAATTTTGCCAAGTCAAGAAAGTCGCAGTTTAACTGTGGTGAAACTGTGGAAGTAACATTTAGATTTGTGTGAAACAAAGCTCTGTGAACTACATCTCTCGTCTCCAACGTGTTAGCGCTGTAATGCTAAGCTAATGTTTATTGCCTTGTTGCTACTAGCTAGGTAGCTTAGCTATGTCCCACGCACAAATGTATCTCACCTGATGTGTTTAATCCAAAGACTCCTGGTCTTTTCATCACATCATTTACTTCTTTGACGTTAGCTTCAGTCATTGAGAGAAACTGTTATGACGTCACATACGCGACTTTGGGGAAGGGAGGGTTCCCTTTCAGTTAAATCAGAACAAAAGTTAAAACTAATATCTGGGGTCTAATCGTTCAAAACATAGTCGGGTTCGTTGGCGGTGCTCCAGTCGCTCTGAGACAGAGAGACGTCGTCAACAGCTAAAGCAGTAAGACAGAAGAAGATAAAGAAGGTTTGAGTTAGCGTTAGCTGGATCGGTGCCTTTTGTTGTTCAACATGCTCAACTTTTCGCAGAGCCGACATGCTTGTCAGCCGCTTCTCGTCAACCGACCAGTCGCAGCCTGGATGGCGCGGGACATTTAAAAAAAGTTTGACGTGCTACAGCAAATCTTTAAACGTTGAACAATATGATTATTGACAAGTTTGTGCTCAGCATTAACAAATTAGAGACCAGTGTAGAACCTTTTGCTTGCACAAGGATTAAATTTTAAAAAAACAACCTACAGAAATGAAACAGCTGGAACTGGTTTTAATACTCAAGTAAAAAAGTAGACTGAGTGCCAATATTTGATGCTTCTAGCCGCCTCCTCTTGAGAGCAACACGCTCCCCTTGTTCTGTTTTACATCGGTTTTACTTGATGTAAATATTGTTTATTGTTTAACTTTGTTCAAGTTGAGAAAAACACATTTCAAAATGTCAGCATTTTCTGCTTTCCTTAATAATTAAGTAGA
>NC_060158.1:1076503-1166496 GCF_021292245.1 Micropterus dolomieu | reverse complement strand
CTAATCGTTCAAAACATAGTCGGGTTCGTTGGCGGTGCTCCAGTCGCTCTGAGACAGAGAGACGTCGTCAACAGCTAAAGCAGTAAGACAGAAGAAGATAAAGAAGGTTTGAGTTAGCGTTAGCTGGATCGGTGCCTTTTGTTGTTCAACATGCTCAACTTTTCGCAGAGCCGACATGCTTGTCAGCCGCTTCTCGTCAACCGACCAGTCGCAGCCTGGATGGCGCGGGACATTTAAAAAAAGTTTGACGTGCTACAGCAAATCTTTAAACGTTGAACAATATGATTATTGACAAGTTTGTGCTCAGCATTAACAAATTAGAGACCAGTGTAGAACCTTTTGCTTGCACAAGGATTAAATTTTAAAAAAACAACCTACAGAAATGAAACAGCTGGAACTGGTTTTAATACTCAAGTAAAAAAGTAGACTGAGTGCCAATATTTGATGCTTCTAGCCGCCTCCTCTTGAGAGCAACACGCTCCCCTTGTTCTGTTTTACATCGGTTTTACTTGATGTAAATATTGTTTATTGTTTAACTTTGTTCAAGTTGAGAAAAACACATTTCAAAATGTCAGCATTTTCTGCTTTCCTTAATAATTAAGTAGACTCGGCACCGTTTTTCTCCAAATCGTGCAGCCCTAAAACTGATGGTCAAAACGGCATTTCATTAGCTCTGTACACGTACTTTGCATAATGACAATAAAGTTTAATCTAAAAAAGAACGTAAATAACGTCTCTCCCCCTTTCCTCCCTCCCTCCTCCCCCGTCTTCCCCCTCAGAGAGTCTGTATAACTCCTCTCAGGGCTACGAGATGATGATGCAGGTCGACTGCGAGGTCATGGACACCCGCATCGTCCCCATCAAGTCCTCCGCCGTGCCGCCGTCTCTCCGTGACCCGCCCCCGCCTCCCCCCTCCTCCCACCACAGCCCCCACCATCACCACAGCAACCACACCTCGCTGCGAGGGCGCCACCACCATCACCCCTCTTCCTCTTCATCGTCGCCATCCCCGAGGCAACCTTTACCCGCCCGCCGACAGACCGCCGAATATTTAATCAGCCAATCAGAAGGGGTCTGATGGAAAGAGACAGCGATGGCAAACAGAAAACATTACAGTTTGACGCTTAAAGATTTGTTTGTTTTGATGTTGTCAAAGACGGATATCTTTAAAAATAACGTCATCATCCCTGCGGCAGGTAACAAATACACATTTCTTCTTTCTCCATGAAACACCTGCAGAAGGATTTTAATCAGTGACCACTGTCACCAAGCTCTTAGAAAATAATGTCCTAATGTATAAATTTCTAAAAATGAAAGTCGGATGCAGACGCGGGAGCGCACCGCACTTTGAACGAGTGCTGCGTTTTAATATTTAATTGTGAAAATGTACAGTTTGAATGCATGTTGGACACGTCTCCACTTCCTCCCACTGTACAAAATGTCTGTCCTACCCAGTAGCGAGCGGGGCTCAGCTGTCAATAATGACGTGAAACCATCTTTTATAGTTCGTCCCCACCTGTACTGCAGCCAGCCGCCGGGGGCGATCGAGCTGTCATGTCTTCCTGTCTGTGGTTGTAACTGGTTCGGCCCACGGGTGGCGCTGCAGGGCTGCACAGTTACAGTGAAAAGTTCCCTGGATATCAGGATCAATATTTTTCTGCAAAATCTCATCTGTTCTAATTCAGTCGGAGTGAAATATTTTCATCAGCAATAAGAGAAGCTAAAATCAAGACTGTGCAGCTCCAGCAGGGGTGTTTTCCCCGACACGTCTCCCGCTCGGTCGTGGTTCCTGTGGAGTTTCCGTTTGTATATTTGTGTTGACGAAAACCGAAAACATGTAGTCTGGATGTTTGAGATCAGTTCTGACGGCCGCTGCGTGAAGTTGGATCTTGATGTTAGCAGGAAGAAGAATAACTCCACTGTTTAAACATCTGATATAAATATATCCGTCTCTGTTAACATCAGCAGAGGCGAACATTTCTCATTAATCACATACGGGAAAAACATGAAGAAACAGCATCTTTTAGTTCCTGACAGAAGCTCTAACAGCTAAAACACGTGTTTTAATGTTGAGTTGTTTTTCACAAAGAAGAGCTGATTTGTCATTCTTGTAGTTTCTTTATAAATTATACATCTTAAGGAAGCTGGACGGATGTTTGGCCTTTTGTAGAGAAGCTCACAGCACACCTGAAACAATTAGTCGATTTATTATTTAATTAGTTTATCAAGAGAAAAATAAGTTGATTAATTGTTTCAGTCATTTAGTTTCAAGCCTAATTACCACATATTTGCTGGTTGCATCTTCTCAAATGTGGAAATTTGCTGCTTATCTTTCATATATCATTGTAAGAAACTTTACAAATAGGCAAATTAATCCAATAAAAGAAAATAAAAATTGTAGGAAAAAGTGCTCTGTCTACTCAAGTAAGAGAAGTAATTTGACAATAGGAAAAATAATTTAAAATGTTACTTAAAGGACTTCACGATTCGGTTACAGCGTCTAGTGGAGCTCGCAAATCCTCGAGTTTGATGCTGCAAAGATAATGTGTCAGATGAAAGTGACAGTTGCATAAAAACAACAGGAAGTTAGTGGTTAGTCAGCGGTTTGGCCGACTGGTTTGGCCTGCTCATCAACAAGACCTGATTGCTTCACTTTGCCCTAAAAAACAAAACAAAAACAAACATCACGCTCCTTCATAGAGTCATATCTGATATCTCTGTCCATCACAAATAAACCGTCCGTAAATTAGTTTAAAAGTCGTAGGAATAAAGACAAATCGTGTAACTAACCAGAACTTGCCTGAGAATCATCACAGTTTTAAGTTTTGTTCAGGATCACAGTAATCCAGTGATGGCTGTTGGTACATCCGGGGGTACGCTGCTAACAGGAAGTGCTAACTCGGCTACTTTGGATGCCTCCAGTTTGCCAAATTAAGGCTACAAACAAATACAGCAAATAAAGTCGAAAAACCTCAGAGAAGCTGTGACCAGCAGATTTTTGGCTTTTTTTTTTTTTTTAACTAATCATTCAACAAAGTTTCAGATCAGCTGATTTCCGTCTCTGCATGAACAGGGTGCTGATGGATTTTTGCTGAGCAGCACTTGATGTTTGGTGCCTTGCTCAGGGACTCTTTACCCTCCTGTTCAGTAAGATCCAACTTCGTGTGGCGGCCATCGGGTTTATTCATGTTTGTCCTTTTTTTTTTTTTTTCTTTTTTTTTATAGAAAAATCTCGTTTTGAATGGGGATTATTTAATAGTTGTAAATATCAGTGTTGACTTTGTAGATATATTGTTTGTTTGTGTCACCTTTTTTATAATTATTTAATTGCTTTTGTCTTTTTCACAACAAAAAGTAAAATCGAAGAAAAAAAGAAATAAAGTGGTTCCTGGAATAACGAGGCTCGCAGTGAAACAAAACAGACTGATGTTGAATTTTATATTTTTGTGTTCAGTGGACCAACCACCAAGTCGCTCTGCGCTAGTTCATAGTATGAACTCAGGATATTCTGTCCTGATACAATATATTTATGGAAATATATACACTGCTTTGTACAGAATAAACTTGTAGGGAGTTTCAGTTCCTCCTGCAACTACAGAAAAAGTTTTGTTCTAAAAAGGTACCGAAACCATCCCAGAAAAGATCATTACTGCCAAAACAAGTCACCATTGTTGAGCCTCTTTCACCTGCAGACACGATGACTGATTCTTTATTTTTTTTTACTTGTAAAATTGAGTTTGTAAAAAATAACAGAACGACATGTTTCAGGGTTTCTTTGTTTTATCAAAAAAAACTTCTTTCATCGAATCAAAAAGTCTTTAAATCTAAGTTTAAAGTGTCATTCCAACAATTTTACATATGAAGATCAGTTTACTTGACATTCTGTAGGCTCAAAGTTTTTTTTATTTTTTTTTTATGCGTTACAAAACATAACACTATAAAACAACATATTGACAATCAAATAACTAAAACTTGCCATTTAGCAAAAAGAACTACAGGAATATTTAGTATTTGCTGATGAAATAGGATTCAAAAGAGGAAACTGTTAATAATAATTTTTCATTTTGTTGCCAAGAGTCTGACACATTAACTCCCTGTAAAGTGATGAATTGTCGTTTTTACACTTGGATTTTTGTACAGTTTGAACAAACAATATAGATGGTGTTATTCAGTGAGAGGTGGATTTTGTTACTTTTGACCAAAACTAGCTGTTTCCCCATTTCCAGTCTTTATGCTAAGCGAAGCTAAACAGCTTCATATTCTCCGTACAGACATGAGTGGCATCAACCTTAACGTCTCTCTAAAAACTATTACTTTAACTAATCTGGGTATTTTTCTGTTTTTTTTTAAATAAATATGTAAATAAATCTTTCTATTCCATCCCCAGTGATGAAAAGACAGCGTTTGAACTGCTGGAATGTTTTGTAGGAAACAAAGAGATGACTTTCATAAAGATATAATAAACTAAAGCTCAGTTCTCCTGTTGTTTGTTTAAAAAATGTACTCGCATCAACACGCTAAACTTCACATCAGCTACATTAAATACAGAGACACATAATAAAGCTGTGTCCAGTTATTTAAATCAAGTAGAGACGCAAAAATATCTGTTGGCACATTTACTGAATGAGCTGAAAGTGATTAATCTGCTGTAAAAACAAACTTGAGTCTGCAGCCATGATCACAGCTCGGTGAGACTGTACAAACTGACACAATGCTAACATTGAGATGTTTGCAGATATATTATCTTAGTTTGGTGTGTTGGCATGCTAACATTTGCTTAGTAGCGCTACACACAACTTACAGCAGAGGCTAAGGAAAATGTCATCAGTTCTACAGGGTCATTTACCAGATTGGTTGCATCCTCACAAAGCATGACTTGCATTTATTCAAAGATTTATTTGTACCATCAATACCCGTCTCAAAATGCTAACCATCAGCGCTACTGATGTTTAACAGGCATGTTTACCGTGTTCAACATTTACTGATTGGCAGTAAACACAAAGTACAGCAGAGGCTGATGGGATATCATTTCTTTTTCAGGTATTTGGTCATAAATCACATTAAAATGTTGACCTGATGATGGCGCTAGAGGTGAAGTCAGGATCACCAAAGTTATTACAGTTCACCCTCTGAGGATTATTAAAGACAGCATGGCTAAAAACTTCAGTAAACAACACTAAAGAATGTTGAAACGTGTGAATAAGACGCAGCTTTAAGATGCTCCTGAAACTCTTCCAGTGGACATCTGACCTGCGACAGAGACAACGTGACCCAGCTGCAGACCACCTGAGGCCTTCAGCTCTCAGTCTGACAGTCTAATTGTGGAGCTGTTAAACGTTCAGTTTTACAGCGTCACTGAGCTGCTGTAGAATAAAGTTCAGTCATAAAAACAGCCGTGGTCACATGCTGCCGCTGCTGCAGCAGGTTAATGAGTGCACCTGAGGAGACCTGAGGGTGGAGGGCAGCACAAACGCTGCCAGGGGGCCCGTATGTACAGGTGTCCTCACCCTTACCTGAGGGACATCTCTGGCTGAGAGAACTGGGAACAAGGTAACGTCTAATGTCTGTGTAGATAATTGTTATCTAGCTGCTGCAACAAATTGCAGCTTACAAAATTACTTTTCGTCAAGTACAGTTTTGCTTTACTTACTTTACTTTTTACTGCACTACATTTATTTGATACTAGTTACTTTACAAATTAACAGTTTACATTAAACACATTTTATAGGCTTATTAAGGACGACAATTTAAAAAAAAAGAAATTGTGTAGTCTTTTCACATTTCAGAGTTGTTGGCTGTTCCACCAAAGAGACATTTCACGTCTAAACTTCTCAAATGTTTTCATTTCAATAACAGTTCGAGATTTTCACAGACTTTGTCATCTTTCCCCTCCGTTCAGTCATTTCACGGCCACTCAGATTTATCTGGTGACCCTGTAGAGGGTTGGGAACCACTGGACTAAACTACACTGCGTGCACAATTATTATTTCTTCTCCATGTGCTTTTTGAGCCCCAGTTGACTAGTAGCAACAAAATGTTTGATTGTCTCACAGGTTTAGCTATTTTACAAGCATCCGTCTGCAAGACATTTTACAATTTTTGACTTTGAGTTTGAGATACATCTCTAAGAAGCTGCCTAAGAATTATGCACACCTTGATGTATCTCCTGAGGCCACAACCTCCCTCTTTACACAAATACACATCACCTGATCTGCTTAAATCCAATGAGAATTCAACTTTATACAGCTTGGAGTTAGAAAATTATGATATGGTCACTCGCCTAATAATTGTGCACGCAGTATAGCTGACTGTATATAAAGTAGTTAAAACTAGCTCCACCTTGAGCAGCTACAACATTACAACACCAGCTAATAATGAATCATTCACAGCAGAACCACTTTAACTTGTAATCCTTTAAGTATATTCTGCTGAGTGGTACACAAACTGCTTTTAAATGGCACTTCACCCAGGAACTAAACTGAACACTGAATGGGTTTACAATCTATTTTTGACTGATATCTCCTTGTTGCTGGTGGTTCGTTCAGCAGCTGGAGGGCGACGCTGCGCTGCAGAGAGAGGCTGTAGATCATCCTGCTGCTCCTGGAAAGTGACCGTAAGTACTGTCAACTGGTGTCGGACATACTTTTTACATTTAAAAAAAAACAGGCAAAGACAGACTGATATTTGTTGCCGACGTTGTTTAGAAAAGTTTGCACCACTAATTATAGCTCTCTTCTCTCCAGCGTCTAAAACCCATGAAAGCACAAACAACATGTTCAGATCAACAAGTTAGTTGAAATGTAGAAAAGTGCAGAATAAAGAAACATATCTAAACTGTGTAAATAAAAATTACACATTCTCATCATGTTTATAATATTTTAAATATACATATTTGTATTAAATCAACAGTATTAAGGATGTTTAACCCCCTTAAATGTGTCTCAGAGGAGCTCAGAGACAAACAACAGGTTTATTTTAACCTTTGCAGGATTATTAGCTGTAACTGTTTGAAGGAGG
Organism: Micropterus dolomieu; assembly: GCF_021292245.1. Lineage (NCBI taxonomy): Eukaryota > Metazoa > Chordata > Actinopteri > Centrarchiformes > Centrarchidae > Micropterus > Micropterus dolomieu. The sequence continues at coordinate 1,159,479 of NC_060158.1, read as the reverse complement.
TTCGTCGCAAGAAAGAGATGCGAGTGAATGAAGAGCTGCAAGCTGACAGCCGTCTGAGCTGTTTTAGTGCCCACGAGCAACAACACTGAATCCCAGACAGGTTCAGAGGTCACTGCTCTGTTTGACCTCCGACAACATTTACCCAGAGAGAATTTTTTTTTAAAGGTTCACAACCATTAAAACAAAACAGACAAAATATAATTGACTTCATAAATTATAAATAAACTGCAGATGGACGAAACGCACGCACACACAGTGAACTGTCTGCCAGGGAAACTCATCAATGAGTTGATTACTAATCCTCAGCATGATATCATATCCTAACTGTGTGTGTGTGTGTGTGTGTTGGATGAAGTCATGGTGTGTACTTCACTGTCTGGTTTCTTAGCTCTGTATTAATGATTGTTTTCCTCCTCAGCAGCCTTTAAATCTGCAGCTGCTGACAGATGCTGGCGAGAGAGAGAGAGAACACGCTGTCTTAGTCTCTCGCCCACTCCCTCCCTCTTTCTCTGACAACTCCCCATTTTTCATGGAGGATCATTAGCGACAAAACGGGGGCCAACATGCGGTTTTATTTTAAAAGAGTTATGGCTGATTTAAGAAAATGTGTGCGTCCTTTCAGAGTCAATGCAAGTAGGAAATAAGACAGAGGACGGAAGACAAAGCACAAACAACTAAAAACAAATTGCCTTTAATGGATTTAAACTATCTGTAAATCCAGATTTCAGGCAGTGTGAGGGACATCGGTAATCAAGGTTTTAATTATCTATGGCTCTTGATTTGACTGACCTACAGTCCTTTTGCTTCTTATCTTCGCAGCTTTTTACTCTCGCTTTGGTTGTTTTGTGTCCCTCACAGATTTGACCTGGAAGTGAAGAGAAATTCTGTTAAATATTCCTATTTTGGTCTTATTCTTAGTAGTCCTGACAGTCATTTCTATTGTGCTGTAACCAAGTTCTTTTCTGAGATCTGGAAACACGGTGACAGGTTGTAAACAAACTGGAAAGTAAAACAGAAAGTGAGACCTGTCGTCGTACAGGAAAACTGTACACACAACAGTACAGTTACAGCTCTGTTTTAGCCTAGATTTGTTCACATGTTGGCAAACCGTCGGCATTAAAAGTATATCGAATTAGGTATTAGCATTTCCTGTGTGCAGTGCACCAATGTAGGCACAGACAGCTATCACTGGATTACTGTGATACTGAAGAAAACTTAAAATCTTGAGGATTGTCAGCCAGGCTCTGCAGATTTATGGATGTGTGTTTGCAGAGAAAGTGACATTATCATTTGCACATGTTTACGCTTCCAAATGAGACTAACCTGGAGGATTGTTTCCAACCTGTTTGATAATTGGACTGTTTCTGGTTCTTACTTCATTTTAAGCCCCCGTCAGACCAGAAAGTGGCACGATGAAGATATCGGTGTGTCCTCACAAAACATGACTCCTCGCAGGGATAGTTGGCGAACTACTGGAGCAATTATGCTTGCTTAACTATCAGTTAACTTTTAGCTAGTCTGCTTGGTCATCCTCTTGAGGACCGGAGGCAGCACGCAATTCTCGCGCAAAATGCAAATGGAAATTTCATGTCTGAAACTAGTATTTCATCACCCTATCCAGGCTCAGCTAGAAGCTCAAACCAACCATTTCTATCCAGATCAAACACACATCAATCACCAAGCATCTAAATAAGCTTATATCACAACATAAATCGCTCTGTGACACTGTACATGGCTGCAGTTATAAGCATCCAGTTATCTCTAATCACAACGTATCCTCATGTCCAACCTTTCAAACCAAAGCTAATCTCTCCCTGAGATCAGCTGCACATCACTCAAATCACCAAAATTATAGACTAATTATCAGGATAAAAGTAAGAACAAACGAGCCAATATAAATATACAATTACAACCGCTGACTCACTTTTGCCGATTTTTGCCGTTTTCAGTCCAAAAGTCAGCTGATTTCTTTCTAAAAATATCTCCAGGCGCCATCTTGATTATTGCACAATACCTGGCGCCCTGCCTGCCTTCTCTGACCTTTTTCTGCAGAGGAGAAGCGCCGCTTTGGAACACCTGGTCTTTGTTGCGGTCTGGCGGTCGACCCGTAAGGCAAGGCAAGTTTATTTGTATAGCACATTTCAACAACAAGGGTAATTCAAAGTGCTTTACATAAAACATAAAAGCAACTGGGAAATAAGTTAAATAGAAAAAAAAAACAGGCAGGTCTCCCACCTTTGCTTATTTTACTCCTTTGATTCCCCATCTCCCACTCTATCCCCCCTTTAGTTACTTAGGGACTATAACTCTAAGGGGACTGTTGCCCTTTAACAGTTAGGGACTTAGGGACCATAAAGCTACATAGACATCTAGGGTATCAAATAAAAGCTCAATCCGGATCAATATATCCAATATATACGACTGTAAAGCACGGGAGTGCTTTTGGTCATAGGAATATTGATCAATATTTACTGTTTTTATCAATATTTCAATGTTTTGGTAACTTGTTATGTTATTTGGAACGTGGTTTTATGGACATAAATAATGTTATAAAGGTAAAAGTCAACAGTTAAACAGTAAATATTGCCAAAATATGGACAGAAGATATTCAGTTTCATTATGATCTATATTATGATGGTTTTGATGGTTTATTGCATTAAAATATTATTTTTTTTACCAGACGAGGATGAAAATATCATATTTTTCTTTATTGCAACTCCATTTAGTCTGTAATGGTAAAATAAATATGTTAATGGATCCAATGGATTTATATTCCTTAGCTTCTGACCTTTCAAAGGAGACCAGAATTATCCATCGAGGCCAAATGGTTGTGGAGTTATTCCTGCTTCATTTTGGGTTTGTTATTTTAGGCCTTTTTCCTGGAAAAAGGCGGCAGTTTCCAAAAAGGTGTCAGTAAGTGAATTTTTTCAAAGCTGTACTTTCAATACCTGTCTCATAATGCCAAACATCAGCACTACTGATTTTTAGAAGCCATAATGTTTCCCATGTTCACCGTTTAGTTTAGCGTGTTAGCATTTGTTAATTAGCAGTAAACACAAAGAGATGTCATTCGTTTTTCAGGTATTTGGTCATAAATCAAAGTTTTGGACATATTAAAATGTTGACCTGATGATGGCGCTAGATAGAAAGTCAGAGAATCACCAAAGTTATTACAGTTCATCCTCATTTCATCACAATCTGTCCAACAGTTGTTGAGACGTTTTAGCCTGAACCAAAGTGCAGACAAACCACAGAGTCGAAGACGGAGACAAACTTTTAATAAAAGACAGACACTTGAGGATTATCAGTTTAACACCTGTCTGTCTGTCTCTTTCCAGTCATTCTATTACGGCGCTGACAATTTTTAAAACTGCAACCACAGATTCCCATCTCACATCATACGTCTGTGAAATAACCTGAAGGACATTTATGTGAAAACACAGAAAGAAAAGATTCAGACACACGTTTTCCCAGACAGACATATGACCGATAAAAATATAGTGTTTTCCAAAGACTGGTAGATCATCTGTGTGTGCAGACTGGTTTACGTTCAGTTCACACCAAATTACTTTTAAAGGAAAGGAATAAATGAGCAAAATCGTCTAATATGGATGTAATTCCCAGTAATACTCAGTTTTGCCCCAAGCACAAAGAAAATACAGCCTCCTCTTAATGTATTATCATTTTATTATTCATTTAAATTTAGGCCTTGTAAAAATGAAAAAGTCTCAAAGAGCTGTCAGTAATTCATTTTGGATAAGAACATGAACTTGTGTGTAAAGTCAGCAGGTAAACAAAACAATCTTTATGTTTAAATTTATAAAAGTTACATTTTGTGATGCAGTACAAAAGTGTGTTTTTAAACTTAAAACTCTCCCATGATGATGCATCTTAATAGTTTTATTGCAACCGGAGAAAAGCAACTGTGGCCGCCCGACTAGGTGCCTACAGATGCCTTGCTCCCGCGAGGTTTTAATGTCATGTGACATGGTGACGTTTTGCAGCGCCGGCGAAAGTCGGACACAATTTCTAACCAGCATGCCTTGTTTCAAGCATGCATCACGTTAAGTCAGTGCTGCTGAAGTCAAACGCACCTTGTGTGTGGGCACGCACTTACACACTTTCCTTCAACACCGAGTGGTTAAGCCCTGGATATACTTGCTTTTAACTACACATTCACGTACGCAAGATGGCTGCCATGCAAATCCTGCGTTCCTTTGGAGCGCAGATTGTGCACGTCTCCAGGAATTAACGCTACGCGTCCGCAAGATGCAATTCAACACATGAACGTGGGGGCAGTATGTCGATCTGACCGGCAGGTCAGCAGCAATCTACCAGCCCAGGTGGTGGCGGTATGCAGTTATTAACGCAAAAGAAGAAGAAGAAGAAGGTCAGCAGCAGACTTTAAAAAAGGAGCTTTATGGCGGGATGTTTACAATAACACTCCTGGAGCTAATCTGTAATTATCAAGATCGTTATGATGTCTCATTAAAATCACAACCTGCTCGAGTGTCACTATGTTTGGTTTGTTTACGATGTGCAAATTTGGAGGTTGTCAGGTGTTGGCGAGGGATGATCTGGTCCTGGCCTGCCCCCTGGAGGATTCAGGTTTAATCCTCCAAGTACACGCAAAGTACGCAAGCAAGTATGTGAACAATGCCGTTTGCGTTGCCGACGCCTGTCTACGCCTACGCATTGTTAAAAAGCAAGTATATCCAGGGCTTTACAAGCACGGTCGTATGAGGTCACCGAAGTCTGGACCTCCGTAATTATATGTACGGATGTATAAATAAAATCATACGAATAAAAACCATTGGTAACACGATCAACTTAAATGAAGGCCATGCGGGCCCAGCTGATGACACCGTCGCTACACGCATTTCAACTTGAAAAACTGTTCCACGCTTTGGGCGAAACGTTTTGTGAATTTCGGGGTGCGTGAAATAGTGTGAAGCGTCTCCACATTAAAAGAGACGCTGTGCAAATTTGCGCACGAGACACAGCAGCATAACTTCACATTTCTATCTCCAGACGTGCCGACAGGATCAGTCAGAATCTAATGTTGATTCATATTTTGTGTTCTTCTCACACACAGTCCAGGTTCAGCGAAACTGTTTGGAGTAAAGCAGCCGTCCTGCTGATCAATCCTGAGCTCCATCAGAGTGTTTAAACTATTTCAGAAGCTAAAGGTTGAATTCTGTTTCCTCTGCAGTTTCCTCTGTCTGTCCTGTCAAGTTAAAACTACAGCTTTTAGTTTTGCTGCATAAATGTGCCACGGTGACTTTACCTCGCCCATGGAAACGTTTAAAATGACTGACAGCAGCCTCTCTAATCATGAAAGCAAACCGTTAAAGAAAAACACTCATAGGTTACATCAACCAAATAAAGCAATCACCTGGAAAGTTAAAAGGACCCGTAGAGGTGGGATAAATCTGAGAAAATAATTAGTTGGGTTGAGTGCGGGTGGATGATTTTTGTGCACATAATTTTTCCGATCCGCACATCACACAAATGTAGCTCCTATAATTGTGACAAAAAACAGCTGCTAACGTCAAATTATTAGGCTGTAACTTCAAGAGCAATAAGCATTGTACAATGGTGCCAATCATATAGTCTGCACATGTAATTTGCACATGTCATTACAATAAATTTACACATTTAGCTGATGCTTTTATCCAAAGTGACTTACAATTGCTATACAGCTCAGAGGTCGCACTCTGGAGCAACTAGGGGTTAAGTGTCTACAGAATGGCAGGCCTGCCTTTAACCACTCGCGTCTTACTTAACATTTTTTGAGAGATTTAGGTGATGTTTCTTGCTTTCGATGGTCGTCCCGGCGGCTTAATGTTTCTCTCGACCTCCTCAAAGCTTCACTGTCGTCATCCCTGAGGAGCAACACGAGTGTAGATTTACACCAGCGTGTCTCAGTTACAGGATCAGATTTAGAGCTTTTGTTCGAGGGCCAAACGCTCCTGCAGCCTCAAACACGAGTTCGGAGAGAAAAACACAGAGGACGTACAGTAAGACTCTGGTTTGGGAGAGCTGCACTTGTTAACTCGGCCGCCTCAAATGGCACCCGAAGGCAACTCAAAAACGTGAAACCTGAACATGATTTTTAAAGAAAACAAGTTTTACGTTCTCCTTGTGGATGAGATCAGACTGAATGTTTCGTAAAACATCATAAACACTCCCACACAGAAACAGGCAGCCAAGTCCTGTCTTTACTCAGAGGCCACACACTCTCCTTCCCCCTGTTAATTGCTGTTTACTGTTTATTATTATTTTAACACACTTGCAATTAGGATACTTATCTATTTATGAAGAGCCATTAAGGAAATGTCTTAAAAAATAACCTGGGCTCTTTGGCGCTGATGTTTTGACAGACTATAGCAGTTTTCTCCTCATAAGAGGAGCTATAGCTTGTAACAGAGTCTTTAGAGAGGCTGTATATGTGGAGAAATATATATATATATATATGTGTGTGTGTGTGAGAACTCGAGTACATTATGTGTATGTGAAGGTATTTTCCGTTATAAACAGCAGTGATTTGCTAAACAGGCAAATAAATCAGCATGCAAGTGGCTGAGAGTCCTTGGAGCTGCAGTTGTTGTTAAACAGAATAATCTTACTTAGTCTAATAAGAACCAAACATCAAGATTTGTTTTTTAAAAGTTTAGTGTATTTTAAATGTATTTAATTTGATGCATTTTGTTTTCTGCAGCATTTAAAAGCAGCAATTGTATCATCATGACTGCTTTGTCAGTGAGGCGGTTGCACACAGTTTGTTGTATTTGACATTCAAAACTGCTCTCACACACACACCTGTAATCCAGCAAAACATGCACAGAATATGCTTTTTTAATCTCAACTCAACTTTTTTTTGTGTTTGGTGCCAGCCTAATCTTAACTTTCCTGACTCCAAATGTACACTTCATGCTACTTGATCACTGAGGTATGTTAGAAGGTTTACTCTAAACTTAAGGGGGAACTCCAGTGCAGTCCAGAGCACTACGGCACAGTACATTTAGTGTGTCAGAGGAAACGGTGTATGATAAATGTGCTCAAGGGATGTCACATGAGTCAGCGTTGGTTGGGGCTGAAAATGAAAAGAATCAGAATCAGAAGGAGCTTTATTTAAGTAGTGTTTTACACATAAGAGGAATTTGCTTTGGTGATACACGTAGACAAACATACAGTTGACATAAATAAATGTAGAAATATATAAATATGGAATAAACAAAGGGAAGTACTATAAGAATAATAAAAGATAATACAACTATTTGCAGACAGTGAGGAGTTAGAAAGAAGTGAGCTCACCAGACCTCTGTAGCTGCTGCTCATCCCTGCTGCAGCTGCTACCAGCTTAACAAGCCCAAAAAAAGACTCAGTGGTCAGGTTGCATTGTGGGTAATGTAGGCGCCAGGTTTGACATGTGTATTTTGATCCTTTTTTTGTTCTGACTGTCCATCATTAGCACAAGAATGTTATGCAGAACTCTTTTAAAAAGGAAAATATTTTCTACTGCGTGCCCTAAGGCTGAAGCACTGGGGACGTTTTGCTCAAGAGCACTTAAGCTAACAACGGGAGGAGGGTGTCAATTCAGGGACTCATACAGCTGATTTCTTTAAGGACGCTATCTTCTTCTCATAACATCATCCTGACAGTGCGATTTGTAGTCTGCTGCAGAGAAGCTCGCATTATAGAAAAGTGGTTTGAAATGGAAAATGATGGAGCAGATTTACGGTCGCTGTTATAAACCAGTGAGAACAGTTTGTCTTTTCCTGAATAAAAGCATTTTATAGACGCTCAGAGGCCTGCGTGCTGAGGACGGCCATGTTTGACGTGTCCCAGGTCTCAGATGAAAAACTCATCAGGGTCCTTTAAGTCAACGACAGTTCAGTGTCCTGAGTTTCCGAGCCGCTTTTCTCAACGTTTCCAGCAAGTCGTTATGTGAAGAACGAAACGACAAGAGGCCAGAGAGGGCCACAGATGATCTTCTGCTCTTCACATCCACCTCAGTCTGTCAGTACGAGACTTAAATAGACAACAAAAACAATTAACTCAAATTTTAAATGAATAAAAAAAAAATCTGTTTGTGCCTGTTTAGTAATGTTTTGTCACATAAACTGATTGAACCCTTGATAAATACATTTTCATTTTACATTTTCAAATGTGAACATTTAAAGGAATATGCAATAGAAAGAAAAATCACTTAATATAATGTTATATATGTTTTAATAAGCAGTTATTATGCAGCTGAGAATCATGTTTACCCAACATGTGATTATCAACGATAGTATTATACGTTGAATCTCAGCTATAGCACCTCTGTAGCGCCTTTATTTTGTATTCTCTATATGTTGCACCTACCAGTGATTTCATGCCTTTGATTATGACAGATGAAAATCTAGCTAGATTTGGATGTAGTGCAAATTAATAAAAAGTGTGTAGCTTGTCACGTCTCTCGGCCGAGTCACGGCAAGAATTTATGACTCTATACACGCCTAATCGGACACAGTGACCATCATAACAACCATTTACATTTACTCATTTGGCAGACGCTTTTATCCAGCGACTTACATTTGAGGAACAACATACAAGCATCAACAGAACATCAACTACAGATCTACAACTGACGATACATACTAGTAAGAGCTCACAGTACATATCTCATCAATGGGGTAGATACCTATGGAGGGAAGTAAGCGTTAGAAAAAGTGGAAGTTAGAGAGGGACGCCCCTGCTCTGATGGCGTGTGGTAGCTCGTTCCACCATCGTGGTGTCACAGATGAGAATAGCCAGGACTGGGATTGCTTTGTGTGAAGGGATGGCAGAACCAGGCGGCGTTCGTTGGAGGAGCATAGCGGCCGAGAAGGAATGTAAGTTTGTATTATGGAGTTTAGGTAGATGAGTGCAGACCCAGTAGTCACTCTCTATGCAAGCATTAGTGACTTGAATCTGATTCTGGAGGCCACGGGGAGCCAGTGGAGGTCACTGAGTAATGGAGTGACATGAGTCCTTTTAGGCTGATCAAAAACCAGACGCGCTGCTGCGTTCTGAACCATTTGTAAGGGTTTCACCGCACAAGCTGGAAGACCTGCTAGGAGGGCATTGCAATAGTCGATGCGAGAGATAACCATGGCCTGTACCAGAAGCTGGGTGGCGTACTGAGTGAGGTAGGGCCTGATTTTCCTTATGTTGTATAGAGAAAAGCGGCATGACCGACAGTAGCAACATGGTCTGAAAAGGACAGCTGGTCATCAATCATGACACCCAAGTTTCTCACCACCTTGGCTGGAGTGATGGTTGCGGAGTCAGTTTGTAGTTTGATGTTATGATGGATAGATTGCTTGGCTGGAATGACCAAGAGTTCAGTCTTAGAGAGGTTTAGTTGAAGGTGGCAAGCCTTCATCCATGCAGATATGTCTGATAGACAGTCCGTGATCCGCGCCGAGACAGTGGGATCGCCTGGCGGGAAGGATAGGTAGAGTTGCGTGTCGTCTGCGTAGCAGTGGTAAGAGAAGCCGTGCGAGCGAACGATCGGCCCCAGTGAGGTGGTGTAGATTGAGAAGAGAAGGGGCCCAAGCACTGAGCCTTGGGGCACCCCTGTGGAGAAGCAGTGGGAGGAGGATAATGGTCCTTGCCACAAAACATTGTAGGAACGCCCCGAGAGGTAGGATTCGAACCACAGGAGTGCTTTACTCGAGATGCCCATTGCTGAGAGAGCGGATAGCAGGATCCTGTGGTTGACTGTGTCAAAGGCAGCTGATAGGTCAAGCAGGATAAGAACTGATGATTGGGCTGCAGCTTTAGCTGACCTTAGGACTTCTGTTACAGACAGAAGAGCCGTTTCAGTAGAGTGGGCACTCTTAAAACCAGACTGATATGGATCTAGGAGGTCATTCCCTGAGAGGAATTCTGAGACCAAAAACATAATGGAGTCAGTCCGACAGAGTTATTTTCACGCTGCAAGAAAGATCAGGAACGAGTCACCAAAAACATAAAGATGCATCCTCTTGGAAAGACGAAGCATGATGATGTAGAGGCATCTCACTATACATCCGAGTGTTGAATGGACAGAGCAACTGACATCACCGTCCCTCAGGCTTCACCACTTGTGAGGTAAAGGTAAAATAATATATAGATGTTGGCATCTAGCAGCCAAAGTAAATTCCAACCTTATAGTGTTGACAGCCAGAGGCCTTTCCTCCTGCCAGCAGCAAAGCTGAGATCAGTCAAAACAAATACCTCCATATGTTGGTCGTATAACTTGTTCTCTCTCTGTCTTTATGGCTTTTCACAGTTCACGTGTAGACGGAGGAAAAATGTCAGAGAGAGATCCGTCTTTACAGAGAGAAGTAAACATCAGGAAACACCTCATAATGTGATTAATTAATGTTAGATGTTAGAGATAAATCGCTCCTTTTGAAAATCCTGCTGTTTATTCATCTCCACTTTGAAAATAACAAGATTCAACAGGTTACCAGTCTGTTTTATATAAAGCATACTTCACTTGTATACTTCTTCATTCGAGACATTCATACAATATGTTTCACAATATAAACTAACTAACTGTAAAGTCCTGGGTATTTGTGATTGTCTTCTATCAGCACGTGGACTCCACCACTGTTAGCTCGCCATTTAGTGCTTCAAGTTCCCCTACAGAACTCCACCAGCTGAAATGTCAGTTTCTTCGTGGCATGACACAGATAGAGACAGTTTGATCCTGGACACTGGATCCTCAGACTTGCTGACAATCTGACATTTTCTTCAACCTGGAAATAAGTACATGAAATCTAATTCTGGCAGCAGTGAAAAGATCAGACTGATTCACAGTGTGGAAACCCCTGATCTTTATGGATAGGCAGTTGTCTTTTCGTCTGCTGTCTGAAAAAGACAAAGACGTCGTTCTGTGTTTATAAAGGCAGTGGAAAAGACGAAAACAAGGCAGGGAATGTCTGGCAACACCAGCGTGTAAATCGGTGCTAATCTGTTCCTGGGGCTTTTAAAAAAGAAATTAAGTCTTTTCCTGCCCCGTAGAACAAAATCATCACAGTTCATCTGCAAAAGACTCAACCTGTGTCCCCAATTCCAAACTACACAGTAATTCTAAGCAGGTTTTCAGTCTTTAGTGTGTTCACACTGGAAAAGAATAAGCAAAAATGTAAGCATGCAAACTAAAACAATTGATTTTTCAACGTTTCATGCAAAGCCTTTTTTTCCCAAAACAGGAAAAAAAAAACAGCACTGTGGCAGTGATCAATAACTCAACTCACGTCTTGATCATTTGGGTGAATTTTATTTACAACTAATGAACAAAGCTGTTGACATTGAAGGAGCTCTCTTTCTGAAAGGACACATACTGCAATCAGGAGGAAAACAGTTGCACCTGTTGGAGCCTGAGGACGTGTGCACAGCTGCAGTTTGCAAGTTTGTTTGTGAGTAAAGGTGGAGCTTATTAAAAATGAATGAGTTGCAGCTTGATTACAGGTCGATACAGGTGAACAAAACTTCATCTGTAAAATGTCAGTTCACCACTGAGACAAACAGCTTCTGAGATAAATCTGAGGAGGTGTCCATTAGTATATAATTCCTTTAAGTGGCACGTATGCAAAGGAATAACAAGCCTAAATGGGAAATTTGTGAAATGTAAATTATTGATAATGCCAAATGTTTTTCATGAAGGCTGCAGGAATCAGTTAATTACAAAGGAATCACTGTCTGATCAGGCAGTCTGCCCGGATAGGTGAAGTTAACCCACTTGACTGTTCCACGTAGTTCAACATTGATCAACTTTGAAGAGCATATTTGCTCTGTTGACCAGTAACCTTTGTGGGGACGAGTCCGATCGAGTCAAAGTAGAACAGCTTCTTGGCTGTGTTGCATCATTCACTTTATTTTACCTCTTCTGTTGGAGTAAAGACAGTTACAAAAGAGGAATTGTTTGCACACAGAAGATGCCTTTTGAAAAAACTGTGAGAAGTGTCCCGAGCTAAGCTAATGATCAAATAAGATTGTGGTTTGAGGTTTATACAAAGCAGAGGAGGAGGAAGACGGAGGAATCAGAAGACACTGTTTTCTAAACACTGACGTCTGTGTTTGAGTGTCCTGTCAGTGTTTGTTGAGGCTGTTTTGGCTCGTTGCTCCCAGCTACCGCTCCAGCCCTCTGTGATGACCTCATCCAACCCCATTTCCTGGGTCAGGGAGGGCCTCCAACTCCCACAATCCAACATTCCACATGCACGTTTGCAGGTCGCCGGGTGACCAAACTATTCGTGTGAGTCTGACTCCTGTGGAGGGTGAAATGTGTAAGATGAAGTTGTAAACCTGTTCTAGGTTGAAGTACTAATCTGCCTTTTTGCCAAAACATTCTTTGACTTGTAAGCGTTTCTTTTTTCAGTCTTCCATGTTACGACGCCACACGAAAAACAGTTTTCTCCTCAGACCAACATCTGCCTGCAGTGTCAGATGGTGTCAGCTGTATCAACAGCAGCTCGCCACACAGAGCTGAACCGCAAACATTAATCTTCAAAGAAATAATTTCACTTTTTGGCAAACTGTTTAAAGATTAAGGCAACACCCTGCAGGTGAATAGGTGTGGTTGATTACTAACTGTAAGACAATATTTTTTTTATATTACAGGTGAAATATTGTGTTTAAATTTGCAAATGAGGCAGTATCTAATGAAATATGCGCTAATTTACATCTATTTCAAGAACTGAAATCTGAACACTGGATTAAGTCAAGCTATGAATGATCTATGAACAAACCACTCCGTTAAAAACCTTCAGAATATAGTCAGGAATACGACTTTAAAGTTTTGTGTATGTATGTACTACTGAAGTGGAGATTTTCGGCTCAGAGTAGGAAAAACTCATTTTGAGAAAACGGCCTGTAAAGATTTCAGGTTTAGCTTAAATCCGCCTCTTTACTTTCACGATTGGTTGCTTGTACAACAGAAATGACCATATTTGGATCCAACAACTTAATGCAGCAGAGAGAGGGCCTTCCAATGGTACTGGGGATGGGTAAGGTGCAGACACCGACAGGCAGGAGGTGTTGCTGCACAGGTACAAACTGTACTAAGCCCAAAATCTTAAAATTGACCAGTGCATGATAAAACAATGTTTTTGCCTTCTGTGTCTCGCCTTAAACAAACAACATTTTGATCAGTTAGCTTTAGAGATCTTGGTGAGTGTATCTGTTTCTCACTGCTTCCAGTATTTATGCTAAGCTAAGCTAATCACCTCCTCGTTCTTGTTTGTGCTCAACATGAGATTAATCTTCTCATGTCACTCTGTCGCTTTTTAACACCCTGGGTAGCCCTTTAGTGTTATTTTTTCACATGTAGGGCTCCATGGTCAAGTTAGCAACAATAAATATGCAACTGCATTGTCCGGTTAGACTTTCAAAATAAAACGAGTGGTTAAAACTGTGAAATGCCACAATTTGGTTAGGTTTAAACACCAAAAACTACTTGGTAGGGTCTAGGAAAAGATCATGGCTGGGGTTAAAATAACTATGTTACATACATAACTTATGTAACATATGTAATAAAAAGTTACAAAGCGAAGGTATTTGATGCCCTGGGAATGAGAACGGGGTGCTGCTGTAGGTGTTGAGCTAATTAGCCAGGTGTTACAGCACACAAACACAGTGCCTTCATTAAACATCACAAAATTAAAATTAAAAAGAGTATGACCGTAAAGCAGAATCATCTCTTAATTTTGCACTGTACAAACTTTGGTGAGCTTTGACACACAAACTTGTGTAAATGGTGAAATTGTTGAGTTCTTTAACATGCTTTGTTGTTTGTTGGTAAAGTGAGTAAAGAGCTTACTAACGGGTTAATGTACTATAACCACACTGACAACAACCGTAGTTTCATTTAAATCCCAAAACAAAAGCATTTTCATATATTTGCTGTGTTGTTTGGGTTTAGAAAGTAGTAAAGTTGAATGTTTAATTTGGAGAGAAAATCAGCAAAGCAGTTTGTGATGATGGCAACTTGAACATTAAGCGAATGGAGAATTTAAAAGCAATAATACTGGAATTGATTTTGAAGCGTTTATGATGTCTCAAATGTCTCCACTCTACAGAGACAAATCATCCATTGCCTGAAGCTCATCATTCAAAACATCTTAACTCCTTCCTCAGCTGCCAGTGTCAACCAGTAACTGCCATTAAAAAAAAAACCTAATAAGTTTTGAGTCTGTGCTAACAGCCATTTATTTCAGTCAGACGCTGTCTTTAAGGATGGAACAATCCTCTTGATTTCATGGCACCGGTTCCTGGCTAAATTGGATCCATCCAATTACAAACCCATTGAAAAGCTCACTCCTTCCTTTCAACTAGTTTTATTATTCATTCTAATCACCAGCAACGCTGTCCCCATCTTCTGCAGTATTACCCAAATTGGTCGGACATTTTTAAACGATGAGCTCGGCCCATTACTGTTCATCAAATAAAAGTCACTGCGCCGCAGCCACCTCACTTGCACCCACGTCCTTCTATTTTCCATTGCAGCCCAAACCACCGTGACCAGCTCCCTGTTCCCCCGAAAAACCATTTCATCTGATCCCAGAGCTGCTCCATCATACTTAATTATTATCTGAAAACCAAACCACATCTGCCTTACATTCATTATACATGAAAATGACCTCAAGTGACTTTATTATTGATTAAATGGACTGACACAAATATTCCAAAGTTACTGTCTGCATTAAAGAAATCTACCAGAGGTGGTTGGTTTCACTGAAAAAGAAAGAAAACTTTAGTGGTTTGCATGTAGGACATAAAAAGCACGATGGACTGTGATCTGGCCAATAGAGACGTGTATTTGTGGCTAAGCTTCTCTTGAAACAAGCTAAAATAGGATCCAAGTTGGAAGAATGATTGGCGTTTACATTTGTCCCACTACCATTCAGACACACCTGCCCAGGTGCAAATACTACTTAATTAAAGGCCCTGCCCACCCTCATGCAGGTGTTTTCAATTAGACCAGTCTTCATCTAAAGTAATACTGTTACTGTGGAAAATATAGACTCTAGTATTTTGTTTTACAACCAACAATGTTTCCAAGAATGTAAATGTATGTTTTGTTTTTGTTTGTTTGTGTATGTTTGCTATTTAAGCTCGTCACATTTGGACGCTTAAGCTGCGTTCCATTTACCTTGGAAGTTGGAGGTCCGAGTTGGGTATGATGTCACACCCGAGTTGACGGTGTTCCGGTTACAAGTTATTTCTACCAACGCCGGTTGATTTAAAAAATAAAAATAAAAACGCATACTAAACTCAGGAACAACACGTCCAGCAGTTGGACAGCACTTTGGGTCAGAAAATTTCTATGAGACCAACCCGATCTCATCTCATGCGTCACATGTACACGCTTTGGAAAAACCGTGGCTACTGTACGCAAAACGGCGATTTTGTGTGTGTATGATACGCTGCAGTTTGCAGTAGCGTTGCAACACAAAGGAGGCTAACCCTACCTGCTAGCTGTAGGGTTAGCTGGTCGATATGCATATATTTAATGACTTCGGTTAAGGTTAGGGTAAGTTGCCTCGGGGGACTGTCAACTCTAGCTACAACGCTAGCTAGCTAGCTACTTAGCGACCGGAAGTCCGCTACTAGCATTTCCAGTCACCCCGGGGCATCATATAAACACGTGGCCTGGATGCGTCTCATACACATAAACCTGGGGTGTCTCCTACACACGCAAAATCGCCGTTTTGCGTATAATAGCCTCGGCTTTTCCAAAGCGTGTACATGTGACGCCTGAGCATGAGAACAGCTGATGAGACACAAGTACACAGAAATGCTAATAAACAGTATAAACTACAGCTTTCACTAACTGTTGATACTCAGAGCAGCCATCTTGGATCACAAAGTCGGGGGTAGTGCGGTTCTCCCGACTTTCCTAGTTGGAAATCCGACTAAAGGGGGCGTTCCCTTTTGAAATTTCCCATGTCAAATGGAACGCACCACTAGTTAAGATCCCTTGGTCACTTTTTTTTTTAATGCACTAGGTGACCCTTTAGTGTCATTTCTGGACGTACCAGGCTCCGCAGTAAAGTTAGCAAAAATAAATATGCAGTGTCTTGTTGTCTATGAAGATTCTCAGTCATCCAGGTCATAGTTATCCAACAAAGTTTAAAGTCAAGGGCAACTGGACTTGGTTGAAGATACTGGAAGACGTTTCGTCCCTCATCCAAAGGACTTCAGTGTCTTTTAAAATATATGTGAAACGCTAGCAGTTTGGTTAACTTAGTTTAGGAAAAGATAAATATGGTAAATATGTAAGTTACAGGACTTTAGTTATATGAAATATGTGTGTTACGTAGTTTAGCTTAAGTTTGTTTGTTGCTCTTTATACTACGTCCTGACACACAATGTATGTGGAGGGGGTATGGATTAAGCATCCATATGTGACGGGTTGGGTAAACAGATAGTAGCTCCTCTCCTTTTATGGTAATTCAAATGTTTTCTTTTTTATTTGTAACTATTTATTTATATTTCATTTTAAATTGGAAACGTCTGACTGTAAATTTCTTTCTTTATACTGTATCTTTATTTTTTTTAAGTCCTTTTTATCAGTGTTTTATGGAAACAGTATCTTACATCAAAAAACTAAACTCAATAAAAAAAATAATGTAATATACTAGTTAATTAAATTAAATATAAATATTCCGACTGAATTAAATTTACATGTTGAGTAAACGTGTTCTAGTACTTTTTCTTCTTCACCTTCTCATCACAAACCACATGCCGTCTGCGCATCTTTGGACTAAATTATTAAACCATTACATTGAATTTAATCTTTGGAAACAGTGATGAGGTTTTTATTGAAATAACAACAAAATCTTAAAATAAGCGTTTGCTAGATAAACAAATGGGGGAACCCTTCACCTGGGAACCATTAACCTGACAGCTGTGTTTCCAGGGGGTGTGCGATGCAGTCATGTATGCCCAATAAATGTGTCCCCCGTCCCCCTCAGCCAGATGTTCAGGTTTGCACTGACGGTTTTAACAGCTGTGAGTGAAATATGCATCTCTAATGTAACACAGGCACCTGCAGCCTGCTGTGTGTGTGTGTTTAGCCCAAGGTGGTCTGTTGTGTTCTGTCAGTAAGCGTCTCACACACACAAACACACACACACACAAACACACACACACACACAGACTGTGTTTTTATTGTCAATTAAAGGTTAATTGCATTTACTTTAATTACATTTATAGCTACAGCAGTTTGTGTATTTTCTGTCAACCTGTTTGTATTTTGGAGCTGAAATGATAAATCAGTTGCTTACTCTATGAAAGAAAATTAATCCACAACCACTTTGACACTCGATTAATCATTTTAAGTGTTTATCAAGAAAAAACGTCTTCTGTTTTTTGCTTCATCAATGGGAGGATTTGCTAGTTGTCTCTGTTTTTAGCTCATTGAATGTCTTTTATATGTCTTTATTTATATATGTGTGTGTGTGTGTGTGTGTGTGTGTGTGTATATATATATTCCAGGTATAGTGGAATGTAAGTATAATATATAATGTGAAAAAACTATTTTGTGTTTCTCAGCTGAAAATATAATGGATGTTACGTTAAAGAAATTTACTCAAGTAGACTCTAGTACTCTAGACTAGTAGTAGTAGTCAGACCTTTCTGGACATGGAGCTCTCCTGTAGTCGCAGACAAACCAGCAGCTTCTTCTCTGCTGCAGTACAATACATGAGATAAAAAAGTAAAAATACTGATTTTTAAAATACACACAAAAAAAACCCTGACTCTATTACATTCACAATTTTTTTTTCTTCCACTGCTGCATAATTTTTAATTCCAAAGTTGTGCTTTTAACAAATTAATTTGTTTTTTTTTCTTCAAAAACAAGGCCTTCAACTGTTTAGAACAATGCATTGAAATAACCAAAGACTAGCTCCACATCGGTGTCCTGGGCATTGTCTGGGAAACCCCGCTTCTATAATTTGTTATGTTGTTATGTTGATGAAAAGGGGAGAGAGTTTCCCCCCTCAGCTCTGTTTTTTTTTCACCATCACAGACCATTTGACTGGAAGAAGTAGAAGAATTTATCATGTCATAAATCCATGTTTTGAAATTCTCCAGACTGGTCGGAGAGCCAGTTGGCCGGCGGTCGACATGTTTGAAAACAGGAAGCAGATTTAGATGAAGATGCAGCTGGAGTCAGACGCTTTGATTCAATCCCACTGGGTCGCTCCTACACAACACACTTAATACACAAACACACAAACACGCTGTTTCAAGCTCAGTGTCAGAGAGCGAACACTGTCTTTGTGCTCAGGTGCTTTCCAGACCGCTCAACATCTGGTCTTAAAGACACTAAATGTCAGCCCCAAAACGACTGATCTTTTAATACAGTGTTACTCAACCTGTGGGTCGTGAACCCTGCAAGGAGTCACAAGACAAATGTCTGGGGTCGTGAGAGGATTAGATTAATAATGAATAAGAACAAACAAGAAAAGCATAAAAAAATTGGTGCTCAAAAATCCCGTTCTCTGGGGGACGCCCTGTAGCGTCGTTGATGATCGCTAAAGGTAGCTGTAGTATATAAATAACAGAAAAAGTCAAAGTTAGGAGGTGGTTGTGGTGGATGGGTGGGCCAGAAAGCAGACTTTACCTCAGAAAACTGGTGTTTGTTTCCTGTGTGAAACTAAAAGTCTGCATTGGTTGTTTTTAGTTAACGTTACTTAACTTATGTAACTTAAGTCATGTACATAAGTTATTTTAATCCCAAACCATGAGGTTTGCCTAAACTTAAGTAGTTGTGTTGCCTCAATCTGACTAAATTGCTACATTTCACAAAGTTAACCACTAGTGTCATTTTGAAAGTCTGACTGAATGTTGCATATTGATTCTTGCTAACTTGACCGTGGAAGCCTATACGTCCAAAAATGATGGTAAAGGGTACACAGAGCGTTAAAAGGCGACGCCAAGCGGTCTTGCTCAAGCATCCATATGTGACAAGTTTGGTCTGAGAATGTTTTGGACTTTTCACGAAATTGAGTGTGAGATTCTGGATAGATGTATATCTCTTAATCTCTAATAATTATTCAAATTTTTAAGTTTTAAATGAAAAAAAATCACAACTCAAATGATATAACATTTGCCAACACCTTAAAACTGTTTAAAATAGAAACTATTTTCTAACGCTGTTATAATAATATTAATAAAAAATTAGATTTTAGTATTCAACGAGTTTTACAAAGGGCCAGATGAAAGTAATTGGTTAAAAAGAAGAGCAGGCGAGAGCGTGGAATGAAATTAACTGGGGACTGCAGTGTTGAAAAGGTTGTTTTTGAGGGCCTATTTGAAAGATGGTGTGGTGTTAAGGTGTGTGTTTGTGTGTGTGTGTGTGTGTTTGTGTGCAACATGTATTTTACTATTCATCAAACTGTCCTGCAGATTAAGTAAATATTAGTCATTAGGCTGTTTCCTTTTCCTTTTCCTTTTCCCAGGTTTACACACACAACTTAAAATTCACTCCCATTTAAACTCTGTAGTGTCTGTCTGTCGCCCCTGAATCTGAACACAGAGCGACTTGTTGTGTTTACTGGATAAACAAGTCTCTGGGTTTGGTTTTTATGAGATTAAATATTTAACATGTCCAACGCTGACTTCCAGCGTGAGACACAAAAAGGACGAGGTCTGTAGAGTCAGTCAAATGTTGTTCAGAGAAGACCAGCAGTGTACCCTGATGTTTAAATTAAATAAAAGTAGCAATACCAGAGTGTAGAATTTCTACAAATAAGAACTTTGCTGCAAGTAAAAGTCCTGAATTCATAACTTTACTCAGCACAGAAGCATTAACGTCTAATTTAAATACCAAAAGTAAAAGTATTCATGCAGAATGACTCATTTCAGAATATATATAATATTACATCATTAGAATTATTGCTGCATGTGTTCATCACTTTAATCTTGCAGATGGTAAAGGTGGAGCTCTTTTTGATACTTTTGCCCCCATTCATCATGAGCTGAACTCAAAGATCTAAGACTTTCTCTGTGTACACAAAAGGCCTATTTCTCTCAAATATTGTTCACAAATCTGTCAAAATCTGTGTTAGTGAGCACTTCTCCTTTGCCGAGATAATCCATCCACCTCACAGGTGTGGCATATCAAGATGCCGATCAGACAGCATGGGCTTTGCACAGGTCTTAGGCTGGCCACAATAAAAGGCCTTAGGCTGGCCACAATAAAAGGCCTTAGGCTGGCCACAATAAAAGGCCTTAGGCTGGCCACAATAAAAGGCCACTTGAAAATGTGCAGTTCCATCACACAGCACAACGCCACAGATGTCACAACTTTTGTGGGAGCATGCAGTTGGCATGCTGACTGAAGGAATGTCCACCAGAGCTGCTGCCCGTGAATTGAATGTTCATTTCTCTACCATAAGCCGTCTCCAAAGACGTTTCAGAGAATTTTGCAGTACATCCGCAGACCACGTGTAACCACATCAGCCCAGGACCTCAACATCCAGCAGCTTCACCTCCAAGATCGTCTGAGACCAGCCACACAGACAGCTGCTGCAACAATCGGTTTGAATAACCAAAGAATTTCTGCACAAACTGTCAGGAACCGTCTCAGGGAAGCTATCTCGTCGTCCTCATCGGGGTCTCGACCTGACTGCAACTTCGCACAGCCATTGAAGAGGAGTGGACCAACACGCCACTGGCCACAATCAACGACCTGATCAACTCTATGTGATGGATATATGTTGCACTGCGTGAGGCAAATGGTGGTTACACCAGATACTGACTGGTTTTGACATTTTCTGTTGTTTTTCTGTGTTTGTCATATGATGTGTGTCAGTGCATCAGGATACATCTTTGTTTACCTTCCCAGCATCACATCAACTGAAAAGCACTGATTGGATTTTTTGATTTGTACCACAAATTTCTGCAATGCTACAGGACATGCTCAGTGTGTGTTCCACTAAAGATTAGTTTAAACAGGAGAGACTAATCAGGTCTTAAAGAATTGTTAAAAGTTGTTATAGAGTGCATAATAGGTAAATATGTAGTCGAGTCGGAATCATCAAGTCCTGCCTACGGTCGACTGATCTGAATCATGTGTGTTTTTGTGCGTGGCGATAGCGAGCCGAAGCTAATTTTGGATTTATTCACGCACTTTAAAAATATTTATTTAAAGTTTTATTCTTTTTACATGTTTATGTACAGCATTAAACGTTGAAATGTTTATTGTAATAGGCTGTATATTAACATATTGGGAGAAAACAGGTAGTTCTATGTAAAATCAGACTTTGAGCACCCCAATATCGCCAAAATGGCATGATCCTTGTTTCGCTGCGAAGCTTCAACTGTGAGATTGACAGTGGAATCAGGCTCCGCCCATCGAAGCATCGAATCTTTGACTATTAGGGGTCAGCCCTATTAATATGTAAAGAGTTTTGGGCATTTGAACACTGTTGTGGTGTTGTTGTTTACAGGGGCAGTCTCGCCATGCGAAGTATAGGAATATCCTCCAGATGGACGCGGAAGGCGGTAAAGCTCAAATAGCAGAGGATGTGGACAATCATCTGACACTGAAATGACAGCAGACTGCAGCAGAGGAAGGACCCGTTATAAATAAAGAGTACGAAAGAGAGAGAGTAAGAATGAAGATTCCTGATTAAACTTTCACTTACCTTCATAATAGTTTTCTTTTAGGTGGCCACATGTGGTGAGTCTAACCAATCACAAGAAAGAATAGAAAGGGTTTTAAATGTATATAACCGTTGTTAGAGTGATGAGTCTTTGTTTTAGTGGCTGTTTCTGTTTGTGAACCACCTTTTACCCAAAAATAAAATCATACTAACTGACTTTTCTTTGTTAAAATTAAAGTGATTATTTCCACTCTCTCTGTTGTTGCCCAGGGACTGAAACCAAAAACTCTGTCTTCAGAGCTACCATAAACCAGACACACAAGCACCTGCACTGTGCTTTAATTTACTTATTTAAGCAGGAAAGTCTTTGCTCCGGTTTGGAGAAGTGCACGAAAAATATTTAAAATGTAAATCAGCTTTCTTTGGATATAGTTCTGTGACCAGAGAGAGAGTGTAACCTCGGACAAACACACATTCATTGGCAAGTTTTCAGGGGGGGAAAGAGGGTTGGTTTCTCTATTTACACTTTCTGTTTTTGATATTAAATGGCAACATGAAAACGTACAGAATAAGTTGTTTATATTGAGCATCACATGTCAGAGATAACGGTGTGAAAAGTGTAAAAATGGTACATGTAAGAATGGGTTAAAAGGTGTTCACATGATGATAAAAGGTGACATCTAACTCTGTTAAGGGCAGAGAAGGAAAATGAGCTTTCTGTGTCTGGGTTATGTTTTCTTACTTTATGGTTGCAGTTAGTGTGATGAGAGAAGGTGTTAGAAAATGACTGTTACTGTTAATTACTGTTCACCTGGCCTGGTTACTGATACCAGCCAAGAAATAGTTAGTAACTTGACGTAAAGGTTGAAATATTGTTTTTCAACATTTTTTTTTGTTCGGATTAAAACAAACACGAACCTCCGGATCTGAAAAGTGAAGCCAATGCGGAACCTGCATTCTCTCTAACAGCCAGCAGGGGGCGACTCCACTGGTTGAAAAGAGTCTGACTCCATTAGAAATAATGGCAAAATGAGGCTACTTCCCATTTTCTTTAGGGCGGGACTATCTTGTGTGTGACCATGGCGCTACCATGGTGACCTGTCAACACGTTCTCACTCCCGACTCGTCACATTTTGACGCTTGGTCAAGGCCCTTTTGTTGTCGCATTTTAACTTTCGACTTCCGGTAAAGTTAGCAACAATAAATGTGCAACGTCTTTTTATACTTTCCAAATTAAACGCTAGCGTTTCGAAACATCGCCATTTGGAAACGGCGCGTTATTAAAGTTGTGAAATGTTGCAGTTTGGTTAGGTTCATGAAAAGTTCATGCTTTGGGTTAAAATAAGTACTACGTAATTTGCATAAAAACAAATACTTAATGTTAACTTTTTGTTTCACACGGGACACAAACCCCGGTCTCCTGGTTCAAAGGCCCTGCATCCACCCCAACCACCTTCTTATTCAGCCTTTTCTGTTAAATATCATATACCTACCTTTACCGCCAAAAGGTGACGCTACAGGGCTTCCCCCACTGCGTTGAGCTGTGACGGTAAAGGGATCCCCAGTGCGTCACAAACTGATGACTATGGCTCTTGACCAGTCGTCCATATGTGACGACTTGGGAGTGAGAACGGGTTGACTTGTCAATCAGGCTAGAGCTGACTTGTAGCCGTAGCTCTGTGTGCATTTAACCAGCGCTGTTGAAAAAGATCATCAGGAGTTGGCTCTTCATTTTTCTACGTTTAGTTTTAAGTCTGTTTTTCCCAAGCCAAAATTAGCATCCCACATCAGGTGCCTGATGGCTACAGCTTGAATGCCAAACTCAAGGCTTCAAAACAGTAGTCCAAATAAAGTGGGTGACGTCACGGTGACTACATTCACTTCTTTTACACAGTCTATGGATTAAACTAACAAAGTGTTATTAATAAGGGGCTGGAAGATAGATTTAGTCATGCTACCTTTAGACACAGCCAGGCTAGCTGTTTCCCCCTGATCCCATTCTTTATGCTAAGCTAAGTTGCTTCATATTTAAATGTACAGACATGAGAGCTTTCTTCTCTTCTAGTTCTCAGCAAGAAAGCAAACAAGCATACTTCATAAAATTTCAAACTACTCCTTTAAGGTGACACTCCCAACAAGTCTCCCCAGAAACTCACTTGAGTTTTTTGCAGAGAATGTTCTTATTGCTGATTTTGTGCAAATTTGACCGGTGGACGGCCCTTGAACTATGATTTCATAGTGTACGAGGACAGACTGAAAAGAGAAAGTTTCCCTGCAGCAGTCAGCAGAATATCACACAGAGAAGAAAGATCCAAGTCCCTGACTGTGAGGACAGAGTGTGTAGGCGATTTTTTCTCCATAACAAAGGGTTTGTCCAACACAAGCCCAACAGAAGCAGCGATGATGGAGTTGATCATGATGATGATGATGTCTTTGTAAAGTTGCCTGCTGAACCTGCGTAACATCACTGTTGCTCTTTGTCCTTCCAACTGCACTTACCTTCAGATATTTAGTTACCAACTCCCCTGATGGTAAAATAAACTCACATTACAGATGTGACTCCCGGAGCTGCTCCCGTTGGCTCGTACAAAAAGAAGTACTGTTGTGTCTTTAACGAGTGCGGTCTCAGGTGACAGACTGGTTTTCACGTCTGGATCTCGTACTGGAACCATTTAGGAAGTGCAGATTCACATCAGTCACTCAGACTCGGTGCAGAACTCTGTGCTGTGAAGACAGATTAAACTTCTCACATATATTTTCCATATTGATAATGACTAGAAGTGAGTGTCAGAACATTTCTACCTAAAGTGCTTCAAACCTAACAACAGGTTGGCATAATTTGTCATTACATATGACGAGTGCTGGGGATGACACACTATAAATTCAGGGATTAAGTTATCCTGTTGGAAACTTCCAGCTATTTGCCCCCATTTCCAGGAAAAATAACAAACCCAAAATGAATCAGGAATAACTCCTCAACCATTTGGCCTAGATGCATAATTCTCATTTATTTTACCATTACAGACTAAATGGAGATGCAATAAAGAAAAATATGATATTTTCATCCTTACCTGGTAAAAAGGCAAAATTTTAATCCAATAAACCATCAAAACCAGAGAGACTATAATGCAACTGAATATCTTCTAATAGACCTCCACTGCAATTGTAACTGTAAATCTGATGAAAGTAAACTAAAATACCACAATTTTTTCAAAATATACCAGGCGAATGTCCATATTTTGGAGTTTTCTTTAAACACTATGTCTGTCCATACAACCACGTTCCAAATAACAACATTGAAATATTGATAAAAACAGTGAATATTCATCAACATACCTGTGACCAAAAGCACACCCGTGTTTTACAGGCATGTAACATCCCACAGTGATGGGGGAGAGGCATCAATTGACACGCTAGATGTCTATATAGCTCCTATACGGGTCGGCCACCAGACCGCGAACAAGACTGTGTGTTCCAAAGCGGCACTTCTCCTGCTCTGCAGAAAAAGGCAGGCACAGTTCCCACGTATTACGCAATAATCAAGCTGATTTTTGGACTTAAAACAGCAAAAACGCCAAAAGGAAGTCAGCGGCTTTAGTAGTTAATCTGGCAAGAGAGCAGACATCCTTTACTTCGTGTAAGTCAGTTGCTAAGCACTGACCTTCTTAACTGGTTGCATGTGGAAACATCAGCTATAGGAGCTCATCATGTTTTAATGTTTTCATAGAGGCAACTGTGCTAATATGCCTCTGCTCAGGTCGCTATCTGATCATTAGCAGCCAGAAGACTGTCAGGTACCTCCGGTTTCTGTTTACTTTCTTGTATTTCAAATAGTTCTGTATAAAAAAGATATGTAGTATAAACGCATTCTCATCCCAATGGGTCATAACTGTCGCTTTCAGACAGCGTGACAAAGCGTAAGGATTTTACGCTAAAGGTACCCTTCAGCGTCCGTATGAAACGCCCCCGTTTGCTACGTTGCAGCAACACAAGAGAGGCTTTTTCTGAAAGTGTTGGTATTGGACGCCCTGAGATGAGAACGGGCTCGTTGTATGAACTTGTTAGGATCTATGCTTTACTTGTAATCACATAAAGGGAATAATGCGTCTATCATTCTTGTTAGTCGCCTGATTACGGGCCGTAGACGAGGCTTTGCAATGACGGTAGAGTCAAGACATTCAAAGGTAGACGCACAGAAGACTAAGCATCCTCTGGTCAATATAACCAACATACATCAGGGATCACTGAGGAGTTTTCATTTTTAGTAACACAAAAGTACTATTTTCTCAGTAGGTAATGTTGAAACTTAACCGATTACTTTTTAATGGCAGTAATCTTGCAACAGGTTACTTTCAACCAACACTGCAAATGAGATATATCAATACAACCATGTTCTGACCTGCCTAGTCAGTGTTTAAGTTTCATCATGAGCATGGTTGAAAGAAAATGTTTGTAGGAAATGCAAAACAAATCTCCTCAATCAATGTCACTTGTTGAAGAGATGGTGTGACAGACTATATGTGAGAGTCTGAACAGAAATTCAGACACAAAAAGCCAAACCTTGTATGCATTAATTGTGCACAGGAACAGTGCACATCAAATCTGAGATGTTTCTACATGTAAATCCCGCCTTAGTGTGAAAATACAACAGGAAACTTTTCCACGAGTCACCTGCTGAAGAAAATACACATCTGAAAGTATTATAACAGATAAATGCATTTCGTAAAAACTAATTAAAAATATCTCTGGATTTCTGTTGGATAAAAAATTACATTTTCTTGCAGCCTTCGCCCGTGGTCGTTGGCACTGCTTACTTTTCCTTTTTTGCAACAACTCTGATATTTGTGTAACATGTCCCACTCCTCTGATTCCCACTCTTTGTGACTCTCTGCATAACTCAGATTCTCCTGCTCCATCTGTAATTGAATAGTTTGAATTTCACAGAGGAAAATCCTCTTCCTCCTCTTCGCTGTTACAATGGCTCCTTTCTGCTTCCTGGGAACAGCGGACAACTCATTTCCTGGGCCGCTGATCCACTTAAAGGTCCAGTGTGTGATATTTAGGAGGATCCATTGACAGAAATGCAATATAATATCCATAACTATGTTTTCTGTGGTGTATAAAGACCTTACATAATAAATCGTTATGTTTTTATTATCTTAGAATGAGACATTTCTATCTAAATACACAGCGGGTCCTCTTACATGGATGCCGTCATGTTTCTACAATAGCCCAAACTGCTATGAAGTAACGTTAGTAGTAGTAGTAGTAGTAGTAGTAGTAGTAGTAGTAGTAGTAGTCGATGTCGATGTCGTCGTCGTCATCTAGTTTATTAGAAGTAAGAAAATAAGAGAAATTTGGACAAACACACGTATTATTTAGCACAAGCCGACAGAGCTTAAGATATATATATATATATCTCTTGCAAACATGTAATGTGTAATATGGTTATAAAGGATAGTTTGATGTCCATGTAGAGTGAACTAGATGTCGTGTTGTTTACATGCTCTGATAATGTTAATCCAACACGTGTTTGTAGTAACGTCCATGTTGATTCCACATTCAGACTTAAGCGCCGCTGGTTTCAATCAGCATCCCTCACCACTAGATGCCACTAAAACATACACACTGAACCTTTAAAATTAGAATTTTGATGTATAATTTTGCCTCAAACTATCTGTGTTTAAGGTAATTTTGAATGGGAGTGACCTGTTTAAATTTACTACATCAGGTAATCTTAAAAACACTAAAATACAAGTATGACAGTATAGTTTTGAGAGGAACTTTGTGTAATATAGAGCAAACAAAATTAAGCTGCTGCAGGCTTAAAATCTGTATTCAAAATAATTTATTTCATGTGTGATCGGATACAAATACCAATGCAAGTGGCTGCAGGCCTACTGCAAAACGTGCAAAAATGCTGAAAATCACACAGGGGCTCAAAACCTTGTCACACTGCTGACACCCAACAACAGTCTGTGTTTCGGTGACATATGAATAACTTCACAAGAATCCCTGTGTCGGCCCACAGAACGTCTTTTCCCAGAGCATTACTCAGCCAAAACAAAGGCTGCCCCCGTCACTGGCGTCTATCCAGCTCCACAGTGAGAAACATTTAACCTTTGACAGTGCAAATGAATTATTTCCCTCACAGACAGACAGCTGGGAAAGATGGGGAGCTGTTGTCTAATTGTTGTCTGTGCCTGGGAAAATAACATGCTGAGATCTATTTAGAAGTTAATCAGTGCATTGATCATAAAATCAAATTCAACTGCATCAACACATTCACTCCCAACTCATCACATACGGGCGCTTGCTCGCGACCCCTTGGCTTCGCTTTTTAACGGCCTGGGTACCCTTTAGCTTTTAAGTTTAACATCCGGTTAAACTTCCAAAATAAATCTAGTGGTTAACGTTGTTAAATGTTGATCATGAGTTTTGGTACAAATAACTACTGACATTACATGATGTTACTTATCTAAAAAGAATCAATGTTGACTTTTTGTTTCACACAGGAAATGAACACTGGTCTCCTGGTTGAAAGTCCAGTTTTAAAACCGTCCATCCCACTACATCCCACAATTAAGGAAAAAAGACTACTTAATTAAAACCTCTGCAGTGGGAAAACTTGCGCTGACATAATGTGGGGTACTCTGATCAACAAGTTGTGGCTAGTTTTGGTGACGTATATTTAATGGGTTTACAGTATGTTTTGGCATGTCGTTACCGAACCAGAAGTCCTGAATAAATTGGTTATTAAGCTAATGATTATAATAATACACCTCACTGAAAAGGCCAGAATTCAGACTGAAATGGCTCAGTTTTTGTTGATGAATCCATTCGAGCAGTTCCCCTACTGTTCTTTTTCGTCATCATCCATGTTTGTGAGGAGGATAGCAGACGGTCAGGAAAATAAAAGGCTTTAAGACTTCCACTCTTGGACTTGGCTTCAGGCCACTGAACACTACAACAGATGTGAGCGTCACATTTTCACCTCACAGCTGACCGATACGGGATTTCACCTCTTCCTCTCAGATTGCGGTAAAACTTTACAATAATAGCTTTTATAAGAGGAGTCCTTTGCACTTATGATTGCAGTCAGGCACTGGTAATATATTTCTCAGAGACTACCGTGTGCGCCTGACGGTGCAACACCTCTACAGTATCCAGGTGCATTAAAATGCTGTTAAACCTCCACTAAATTTAGAAAAATTAGCTAGAAACAGGGATAATTGTCTTCTGTTTTTGTTCAAATATGTTGTGAAAATACCTTTTGCATTATTTTTTGTCCATCACTGTGTTTATTTAACTTTGGCGTTGAAACACATGTGTCAGGTGTTGGATGTTTTCTTTTTTCATGACGTTATTTCAAAGTGTTGTTATGGTTAACTCTCCTCCATTAGTGTTTCTGCTGTGTCTCTTCCCCTCTTCTGTGTTTCTGTGTTGTTCCAAAACAAGATGTTGGCCAGTCTTCCCTTCAAATGTGATCACCTGTAATCACCTGAGGCTCATTCCAGTAATCAAGCTCTTCTGCATTTAATCCCCGGTCCTTCACTCCAGTCTGCGCCAGACAGTCAGTTCTCTCTTGTCGTACGGTTAACCTCCTGAATCTAGTGCGTGAATTTTGCATCCAACCTGTTTTTGCCTGTGCTTCAGATCTTCCGCCTCCCTTGGAGAGTCGTGCCTCAGTGCTTTTCCTGTGTGCTCAGCCACCAGCCCGGCTCTCGCCACACACCGATCTCTCAGAGAAAACGTCAAGCATCAGCAAGATTCAAGGTTTCTGAAAGTTTTAAAATAAACTGGACTATTAAAATTTACTCCTGCTCCCTGTTTGTGTTTTTACACAACAAGTGTATACATTTTTTATGCTTTCATATCCCAGTAACACCACTTTCACTAACATTTGAAGCCCTCATTTACCTGTTGGGCCACAGAAAGAAATGCTTGAGCGATGAGATATGTCGCTGTTTGGTAGATTTGGTTCATCAAAGACTCTAGTAAAACAGCACAGTGCATAAAATAGTAATTGTGTTGTGTTTTGCGTTGCTTTTTATTTCTCTTGAGACCGTGGTGACAGACCACCTGATGCATCACACATATAAGTTGATTGTCTCATGTGATGCATATTTCCAGGTGAGCGTAAAGCTTTTCGGACTGGGGTTTTAAAATGTTGTAAAATTGGGGCCTTTTCCACTCTGCTATTTTTATTTTTTTTTACTTCTTCTCCTCTGTTCTGGTATTTTCTCTCTCCACACGGTTCTTTATCTTTAAGAGGTCATGCCTTCCACCTTTGGCTGCTCCAGGTTTCTGTCCTTCAGGCTTTTATGAGATGAGCCCATATGGTCAAAGAATGATGAAGAGGAGGACAAAAAGAAAGACATTTTTGTCTGTCTTATAAAATCTGCCCCCACATCCCTCTCTTTACCCCCGTCTCTCTCCGAAGGATGATAGCTGTGTTGTTTCTTGATGTTCTTCCAGTCACAGTCAGTGTTTCTCTGAGATGGACAAACCAGAGTTTCAAGGCGGCTCAGTGGCTAACGTACCAGGTAACTACCAAAATAAAGGTAAAAAACAGCCCCAACCGCTGGGCAAACATACTATCAGATACAGATCGTTCCCACATCCCCCCATATATCAAATAATTCACTTTAAAAAGTTTAACAGGTTTGGGTCATGTTGATTATTATAGAAAGGCAGAAAATCTAAAGGATGTAGTTGAATTTCAAAATAAAAGGAAAATACAGCTGCAATAGACGTCTTTGTATTTGTAGTTTTTTTTTAATCTTAATCTTATTACAATAAGTGAAATTACAACAAGCATGTCCCTGCCACGCTCTAGTCCTGCAGTGTTATCCGCCTTCCGACATCCCCTGACTCCCTCACTCACCTGTGCACCTGTTCTCACTTCCCTTATCAGCTCCACAACATATACACCTGCCGCCTTCCCTCTTTTTCTTTTTGTTTTGTTTGCCAGCTGGAAAAATCTTTTCATATAAACTATTCTGTTTGTAACCAGTTGTTGGGGTTAGTTTCATCATTGAGCGTTAACTGGTAACATAAAACAAAGCATCTGTATTGTTACTATGATCCCCTGCAGTTTCACATTTATTGTTTAACTAATACATTATTATGATGAGGATGGTGGTTAAATTGTTGACCCAAACTACTGTGTGTTTAAAATGTCCCCCAAGCCTTCATCATTGTTATAATTAATATATATATGTAAAATGTTTAAATAGATACGACTCAGGCCAAAATAAATCAATGAAGGCTACAATAAAACATATGACCTTACCCATTACCAGCTCAACTCGCTTTGCCTCACCTCTATTTCACTTCCTTCTGGCGTCCAGTACACCGTTTTCCATTGTACATGTAGTAGCCCCTCAATTTAGCTAGTCATCATAGCAACACCACACAAAATTACCGTGACATAATGTCTGCACCTCCTCATTTGACCACGGTGGGGTTTGGCAGGTTGCCATAATAAACCTAATTTAATAAAGTACAGAGTGCCGTTGAAGTTACTATAACTACAAACAGTGGGACACCCTATCTGGCGCACACAACGATGATGCAGTGACGATTCTCTCTGACCAATCAGCAGTCTGCAGAGTTTTCACGTCACCTTTTGGTATCGTCTCGGCTCGTTTTGAACACCGACGGAGGTGATACCAAAAAACCTACCAGATACAACGCACCAGAGACCAGATTTGCCCAATGGGAAACCAACAAAGGCGAGTTCCATCAGGAGGAAATGGGACTATACTGAACCAGTAGTTATGACACCTGAGACATGATGATAGTAAAGTGGTCAGACTCTAAAGGCCCTGACTTTATTATTGAAATCTCAACTGGTGAAGGATAAAAGATGGGTGTACTCAGAGAGAGAGAAACTGTTTTTGAAGAGTTGAATATGATGTACGTTCATTTCATATAAAAATAATACATATACTGAACAAAACTATAAACCACACTGGCCTATGTGTATATTCTTTGCTAAAGACCAGGTCTAACCAACTGATTTATCCGTTTAGTGCGGGCATGAATGTGAAAGAGTTCTGTGTCTCCACATCTGCCCAGTCTGGCAGGCAGCTTATTGGTGGAGAGATTTCCCTCAGTGCTCTGTATGGATTTTATATGGCTCCATCTGTGTGTGTATGTGTGTGTGTGTGTGTTGTACATACACATCAGCCTATATGACCAACGGTGGGGGGGATTTTGTTCACCTCAACTGTCCACTCGCTGCTGAAGCTCGCTGTGTTTCAGTGGAAACTGTGAGTCAGAGGAAACAGTCAGTGGTTAGATTGGCTCTCTGTGTGGCCAACATGTGCCCATCTAATACCAAGTGTGTGTCGGCCTGCACGAAAGTCATGCACGGGAGATGGTGCATTTGTGGTATGTTCATCTGCCATGTATGTGTAGGATTTGAGAAGGAGCTCAGAGTTTTCTCACCACATCCATGATGCTTGTTTTTTTTAAATAGAGTTGATTCTGTGATTTCGCATGAACTTAAAACCACTTAAAATATAAATATTGGATTCTTTCAGAATGTTGAAATGTGTCAATTTAATATTTTTTAAACAAAACAAGTGACATAAGACTACAGAGCTGTACAGAATTACAAAATCGCCCAAATGATAATGAAGACATTATGTAATATACAGTCGCAGGAAAAAGAATGTGAACCCTTTGGAATTAGCTGGATTTCTGCATAACTTGGTCCTAAAATGTGATCTGATCTTCATCTAAGTCACAACAACAGAGAAAGTCTGCATAAACTAATACCACACAAACAATTGTTTTTGTGTTATTATTGAACACTCTGGAGTCTAATCAACGTGAAAAGATTGGAGGTGTTGGTTAGAGCTCTCAGAAAGCCTCAGATTAAGAATTGTTGACTAGCAAGAAGCTGGAAAGGGTTACAAAAGTATCTCTAAAAGTCTCTGTACTCTCCCTACGAGTGGCCGTCCTGCAAAGACGACTGCATAACTAGAATGCTCGATCAGGTTAAGAAGAATCCTAATGTCAGCTCTACGATACGTCAAACACTGAACAAGAATGGAGTTCATGGGAGGACACCACGGAGGAAGCCACTGCTGTCCAAAAAAAACCATTGCTGCATGTCTGAAGTGACCAATTATGGCCAATTTATGCAGAAATCCAGCTAATTCCAAAGGGTTCACATACTTTTTCCTGCAACTGTATACTATGGTTGAGCAATATTATGAATAGGATCCCTACAAAGACCTTTGTCATTTTTGTTTAACCAGAAACAGTCACCATATCATTCTCGTCAAAGCCACCAGACTCTCTTGACTAAAACTGTAATTTTCCCTCTCTGGTCTACCGCTTCCTTAATCAGTTAGTTTGTCTGATTGTGCGACTTTGGTGTTTATAACCCTTTAAAACACCAAAGCCACACATTAACACAAACAAACAACAAAGTCATCAACAAATCTTACTCTTTAAAAAAGGTCTCTCTCTGTAGGGATCCTTTCCATGATGCCGCTGTCTATTACTGCACTCCCCGGAGAAATATTGTCTAATTTTAGGAAAAATTGATCTCAGAAAGACAGTTTTGCAGTTGTATTATACATTTGAAGGTTGTTTTCAGGATGTCAAACTGACGTGAGAAAAATAAAGAAGCTAAAGCCTACAGATCATAAGTGAACCATCATATTACCTGACTATTGAGAAAGAGGACAACGAAATTAAGGATCGACAATGCTCCTGTACAGCTGGGTAGGTCTCTGTTCACTGTTACAATCACTAAAAAACAGAACAGTAGCGTTAGCTAACTAACATTACATTAGGAACAATTCATAGCCTACATATTTCTGGATTTGTTTTAGGTTTTGGAAACCTCTCTGGGCAGCGACTGTAACTATTACAAGTGACTCAGGAACAGTATTTGAGCATATCTTGGAAAAATAAAGCTAGAAAACAACTCCTTTTGTATACGCAGCCATGGACGTGTCCGACCTCAGTTAAAGGGAGTACTAAAGGGAGTATACTGCGCTGCGATTGGCCAGCTGCGCTTTCAGGGCGAGGCTTAGCGAAGGGTCAATTACTCACATAGACACAAAATACGGGAAAATAAGCTCCAGGTTTAAAAATAACAGTTACCCTTTAACTCAGAGTGAACTTACTAGCTTTTGGCTAAATTGCTGCAAAGTTGTGTAAATTACCTGCTTCAAATTCTGATTGTAGCTTGTAGATTTATTTTCACCCCACAACACAACCAGCTGGGTGAGAACAATAAGTTATAACACAACCATCGTTTCACATTTTAAACCACAAAGAACAAATCCTTTATCTGTGGTCATGAGTTCTTCTAGAAGCTCTGTGTTTTTGCCTCTGAGGCAGTCATAGAAACCTTGTGTTCACTCCTGTGTGACTCGTGGGAAGGTGACTTACCAGAAACCAGCCTTCACACATGTGTGAGTCTGTTGTGTTCGTTCAGTGACGTGTTGGCTGTGTTTACTTTGGACAGATGTCAAACATGTTACAGTGCGTGTCCCATAAAGCTGACACTGGATTCCTCACTGTCTTTGTCAAACAGACAGTTTTACAGTCAGACGGCGGTGACCCGTTACACTAAGACGAATTCCTTCCAGAGTTTTGAAGCTTCTCGCCATCACCACCTGGAAGACTTGAAGGTCACGTCCACCCTGTTCACACTAAGATTACGACACATTACAAGACTGTCAGATAGGATATTATAAGATGCAAACATGATGACGGACTTCATGTGTTAATGGTATGTTGCTGATTTAGTTGTAATTGCATTTCTGATTTTGAGGATTAAAATACGTCTGGGGAGTTTTGATTGGACGTAGACAGACATGCATTTAAACTCAAGTCCAAACTGCTGCAACAAAATTAAGAGAAGACCTAATTAAAATCCCAAACTTTCCCACGGTGTACAAGAACACTCCACTGCAATCAAGGTGGTTTTTGCGTCGAGCCTAGAAGAATTTAAAAAGCAATTTCAGATAAACTGTGTTTTGATACAGTAACTCAGAGGATTTATATGATCAGTGTTTTCCTGTCCTGTTCCTTCCTTTCATCTTTTGTTATTGAGATCTTTTCTTTGTCCCAATTCTAATTTCAGTCCTGTCCATAAAGTGCTCATAAATACTGGCAAATGGCTCAAAGCCCAAACAGATTACTTCAGATTGTTTATTTTGGCCAACAGTCAAAATCCTCAATGGTATTTGATACAGAGAGAGCCAGCAAATGTGTGTCATCACAAACTCACGGCTCACTTTGGGAGAGAGACAAGGCGCCAGTTTCCACACACAAAACCAGTCCCAATCAAATTCACTCCTATGGGGGATTTAGATGATTGTTAGGGTTCTGCCCTTTAATTGATCAGATGAATAAACCCTGTTGTAAACTTTCTACTATTGTTGATATTTTTCCATCTGCTCCACGCTTGTACAAAAAGCCGGAGAGACTTTGATAAGTGAGAGTTTGGGTTGCACTTTTGGGCAGGATTGAGCCAAAACCATCATTGATGCCCTCAGGGCAACGAATTGGGGTCTGTTAGATTGTTTGTGTCTTCATTATTGCTATTTATTTAAGTTATCTGTGTTTAGATTGTTATTACTGTTGAGCTGTATGTCTGCATTATCCTGTGAATGTGTTTTCAGCACTAGAGGTGATTCTGATTTTTATGTCACAAAGATGCAACCACCTACTCTGTTAACGTTGCTTTGAAGTGACAAAACAACTTTGTCATATCTTCAACACAAACTAACAGCAGGTTTCACTTTTGAGGCAGTACTCACTAGCTCAGGGACCCTCTAACCAGTTTCATTTGATGTGAAACACACTGGTGATGTCCTTATCTACTGTGTATCCACAATCTCATGACCACCGGTGAGGGCTGGAATGTAAATCGACTGGATAAATCAAAAGCTTTGCCTTCTGCTGACGGCAATCCACCTGTTGATGTCTCGCTCCATTTTACTCTCACTTGTGTACGTGACCCTGATGTACTTCCCTTCACTCGGGGCAGTAATTCACTCCCAACCCGGTGGGGGCAATCCGATGTTTTCCCAGCAGAGAAGCCTCAGACTGCTGACTTCCATCCTCACCGCTTCACATTTGACAGCAAACCGCCCCAGTGCGTGTTTAAGGTCACGTTCCGTGGCCATCTGGAACATAATGTTGAAATATGCCAAATTCTGTGCATCGTTTTAACATATTTTAAATCACGTCAGTTGTCTTTCTGTAGCAGAAAAATAAAAAAAATCAGCAGCAAAGTGCAGGATTTGCATCATCATGAACAGCTTAGCCGTATGGGTTCGGGTTGATTTACGAACATGATCTTGTGTCCTTTAAAATCCCAGCATGGGACCTCCGCAGTGTCAGTCAACAGCGTAACACACTGTTAGGTAAGAGAAGCTTGGCAGGTAGAGCATATGAGTTATATTGGTTTCTGTGAGCTGATTTTCCCTTTACGTGTCTTTTTCTGTGTTACGTTCAGCGGAGGAGAGAGCAGCCATGCAGCCAGACAGACAGACAGGTCCTGAAGGCCCTGTTGTACATGAGCTACACACACTAATGAAAACCTGATCCCTCCTGAGGTAATGCTGCAGTCACTTACTATTGGACTCGTACAGGGAACGGGGAGCGAGCTGGATCCCCTCGTCTATAATAGATTCTCAGTCTGCACTGTCTATTTCACAGCAGCTGGCAGTTTGCAAACACACAGAGAGAGAGTTGTATGTTTGTTCATGTGTGAACAGTAAATGTGTGTGTGTGTGTATAATACTTATGAGGGTATTCAATATGTGGTTGCATCATCCCAGTTTAGGAATTACATTTGCATTGGACAATTCTGCAGTGCACAGTATACTTCCACTGCCAACGTTCAGTGCCAACACAGGAAGTGGTGTGGATGTAGCGAGGCAGAAAGCAAAGGGTGGATGGGCACATGTGCATGTACATCTGTGAGAGACAACCAAGCTTCAATTTGTAGAGACGCCGCAAAAGCAGTTAAATGTTATTTGGATCACCTCTCAACTCAAGAAAAAGAAAGATATGAACACAAACTGCAGGTGTTGGGCGCTTCCGATCCATGTACAGCACCCGCTGCTGTATTTGTGCCGTTAAAACCCGCCAGTTCCCTGCCGCCGCTCCACTGCAGTAATGTTTGCATTTACCTTGTGGGGAATCCCTCACCTCACACAGCTCAGGCTTGTCTCCTCCTTGATTAGTGGATCTGAAAGCACAACAACCATCCAGCATTTCTGCAAAAATAACAAACTCAAAGTAACAGTTTATCAGTTGCTTCCTGGTTGGCGGGTGGCGGAAAAATGATTTTCCCTTCAAGGGAGACGTCACGTGAAAACTATGAATTACGTCTGTTGTGTTAAGGGGTATGTCTACGGCTGTGTGCGTAGCCTCTGCAACTTTGTCATAAGCTGTCATGTTCACCTCCTCAAAAATGGGCTTGTTTTGAGTGAAGACCACAGAAAAGGCCCAGTTAATGCCAACTTTTCAGTAACACACATCTGGCAAAGCCATTTCCACTGCCATGCCCCCCTGTCTCTATCACAGTCATTACCTGAATATACTTTACGCCTACACTTCTTCCCACTGTACAAAAATTAAGGCCAAAATATCTCGGATACGGGCGATGCCATCTTGCGCTGTGACATAATTTGGCGCCAGAGTCTGTGCAGTAGTGATCAAGGTTGGAGCCGTGGTATCGAGGTCCCACCCATGCACACGGCCGACCCAATCGTGAGCATGGCTCAGCTGTCAGTCATGGCGTGAAACCCTCCTTTTTAATAGCATCAAATAACTAATTGAAACCAAACTTATCAGAAAAAACTACCTAAAATGACAGAAACCATCTTTGGAGAAAATTTATTTCGTAAACAAGCCGGTGTTTTGATGATTTATGCTTCCTTGTTGATGAATGCTACCTTAATGGAAATGGAAATCGATGGCGTCTAACCCTACCCCTAACCAATGTACTTCACTTGACCGAACACACAAGGAACCTGTACTACTAATACTGTATATAAAACAAGACACCCAGAAACCCAAAGCTTATGTTTACTGTAAAATTGTTTCATTTACACATTTACAAAAGCACAAGAATGTGGCTGATTGGGTTTATTTCCTCTGTCTTTCTGAAAAGCTGGCAGTTTTTGTTCCTGTGATGTTCCTGTGATGTAGAGACAGAGCTCAGTTAAAACTTTATGGATGAAAGACACTTTCGTTACAGATTAATAACTCACCGCTCTGAAACTCAGCTTCTGATTGGCTAGAAGTCCTTAACTAGGAACTGCGCATGTGCAACTCCCAACAAAGATCATTTAGAGACTAGATGCATCACTCTATAGCTAAAACGAAGCCTTCAACACAGGGTGGAAAGAAAAGCTAAAATATGGTGTTTTTTGAAAATTAAACCATGTAAACCTGTTCTGGTTTGAACCTGAAAATGAGCATAATACAACCTCTTTAAACCAAGTCTTCAACCCAAAATTTTATGATTTACATTGTGGGGACACATAAGGAAAGCGAGTCCCCACAATGTGACTATGTAAACAGATTTATGTTCCCACAACATTAGTACTACCGCCCACACACACACACACACACACACACACAGAGGAAACTGTTGGTGTGTTATAAGAATAAAAGTCTGCATTTGTCAGAGTACACAAACGCTCGTTCTCACACTGCAGGTTCCTAATGTGCTGCTCAGATGTGGTATTGTGGTTGAATTGAGGACAGGCTGCGAGTCATTTAACCGCCAGAGCACACAGGAAGTCGGGATACCTCACACACTCAACCACCAGCCACAGAGCGGCTTTTCAGTTTCATATGAACCCTGCTGAGAGGTAAAACCCACAGTGATCACTGTGACTGAAGGTTTTCACTGTCTGTCTCAAGTCCCTCTCACTCATAAACAAGGGGCCACTATTTTTTTTTAATAGACCCAAATTCTTACATTTTTCTGACGCTTTTATCCAAAGTGACTTACAAGTGCTGCACATGTCAGAGGTCGCACCCCTCTGAAGCAACTAGTGGTTAAGTGTCTTGCTCAGGGACAAAATGGTGGACGTGTCACAGTTTGGAGTTGAACCCGGGTCTCTCACACCAAAGGTTACAGTTTGTAAAAACTAATTCCCCTGCCCTACATTTCTTGACTGTATTTTTTAGTCATGCACAGCTCAAGGGATGTCGGTCTGACAATTTCAATTTCTCCAATACTTTGGTTTGTGACCAAATACCTGCAAAAACCCTTTAGTCCCCTTAGCCTCAGCTGCACTTTATAATCAATTAGGGTGACCAAAAAAGAGGACAGTCAGCTGTTTCATTATGGTATGTTGTGCCCATTCATTAAAGGAGACCTATTAAACTGCTTTTCCACTCCTATATTGTATCGGTGACTCCTGTATGGCGGCTTTGCATGATTCAAAGTTTTAAAAGAAATTCTCTGTCTCATATTGGCTCTTCATGTAGGCCTTCATTTCAGTCTCTGTCTGAAACAAGCTGTAGATGCACCGGCACCGTGTTGCTAGAAAAAGCTGTTGAAAACAGAGCGTTTAGGAGGAAATCTGAGGTTTTTGCTCACAGGGATTTCTTTATAAATACTTTACCTCCTTATTTGAAGCTTTGGCCATGTTTAACATGAACATCCAACATTGTAACATTATAGATAAATCATAAAATGTGGAAAAGCATAACAGAAATTGCAAATTGCTGTACATGGTCTCTAATGTGTTAATGCAAAGTGCTAACTTGTCAATAACCAGAATAATTTCTGCAGAACGAGTTCAACATTTCGAAAGTTTGCTGCAGCACCATGTCAACTTTTTTTTAACCGGCCCACTTAAAGCGCTGCGTTTGGGCATTCTTTTATGTTGACAGACAAACTGCTGCTCCGTGTTGCTGCGGTATTGCTGAGGGTTATGACTGAGATGCCGTTTGACCAATGTTTGCGTGAAGGACGTACATGACCAACCAATGGTGGCGTGCTAAAAGACGGGATCTAAAGAGAAAGCAGCAAAAACGCACGCAATGATTGTCCGCCCTAAATTAATGCTTAGCCAATGTTAGCATGCGAACACACAAAGCTAAGATGGTGAACAGGGTAAACATTATACCTGCCAAACATCAGCATGTTAGCATTGTCAGTGTGAGTATGTTAGCATGCTGACATTAGCATTTATGTAAAGTACAGCCACAGAGCTGCTAGCATAGCTGTAGACTCTGTTTACCTGTTGCCTCTTAAAGGGTATTTTCAAGATATCACAGATTGTTGCTGTCTGCCTGGATGGATAAAATGTTGGCCGTGTTGGAAACAATGTTTAAATCCACAGATTGCTCCGGCGAGGCCTGCCATGGTTCTAGATTCTGCTAACTCTAACCTCGGGGCTAATGAAAAAGGAAGGACACAGAGGAGATATTGCTCCTGCAGACCAGCTGGTTGCTGGTTGGATGCTCAGTGAAACTTTGCGCTAAAGAGCCAGGCACGTTAACAAACACTCGCCAAGACACACAGGAAACAAAGATTTTACAAGCCTTTACTTTCCCCTTCTAATGACTTTTCCCCTCTTCTTTTATTTTAGTTAGCCATTTCTCTCTTACAGTCAACCCCTCTCCCCTAATGACTTGGCTGATGTAACTGACTCTCCTCTCCTCAACCTAATGACCTATTTCCTCTGTTGTCATAATGACTTCACTTCTTCTGTGGGCTATTTTCTATTCAAATGACTTCCTCACTCATTCCCTCCACTTTCCTTCAAATATACTACTGAGGATTTTTTAAGGAGTAAACTGCCGTGTCCCACTACAGTCGGCCTGCAAATGAACCTCTAATGCCAAGTGTGAAATATTAAAAAAGACAAACAATTATGGTCATTGCATCCTGAATAGTTACTTATTTGTACAGGTAACCAAACCTGGCCGGTTTATTCAAGACCTACTTTTATGCCTTTGCATTTAACTGATTATAGTTATTATTTTGCTTTTATCTATTTTATACTTTTATATTGTATTTAT
The DNA here is from genome assembly GCF_021292245.1 of Micropterus dolomieu. Taxonomy (NCBI): domain Eukaryota; kingdom Metazoa; phylum Chordata; class Actinopteri; order Centrarchiformes; family Centrarchidae; genus Micropterus; species Micropterus dolomieu. The sequence continues at coordinate 1,118,806 of NC_060158.1, read as the reverse complement.
TTCATACTGTTGCCCTGGCTGCTGCCCTTTCCCAGTTTTAATACATGTGTTTTTGTGCTTGTGGATTATGTACATGTTGCTGTATTGTATGTACTTCTTTTTACTTAAGTGCTCATGATGTAAAGCACTTTGAGCGGCGTTTTATGTATGAAAGGTGCTGTACAAATAAAGATTATTATTATTATTATTATTATTATTATTATTGGCACTTGAGCTGAAAAAATTCTCAACACTGATCCTGAGCTCTATCAGAGCATCTAAATTATTTCAGAAGCTAAAAAATTAAATTCTGTGTCTTCTGGAGAGTTTCCTCTGTCCTCACATGTCACGTTTGTAACTACATTTGTTTTGTTTTGGTGCTTAAATGCCCCACAGTAAGTGCTGTGACTTCACTGCGCACATGGAAACGTTTAAAATGACTGACAGCAGCCTCGCTAATCATGAAAGTAAATAGTTAAAGGAAACACCCTTGCATCAATAAAATACAAAATAAAGAAACCAGTGGAAGAGAAAGCGATGTGACGCACGACCGGGTTCATCATAGTTTCTAATAATGAAGCGCAGTGAGGATCCAGACGTTTCATAGAGGAGACAGCGTCTGTCTGTCTGTCTCTGTAAACAGACTCCAGTCTGCTTCACTGATAAACCACAGAGCTGCAGAGAAACACTAGGCTTCATGATCAGAGACGGTTTTTATATTACGCTCACACTTTTGTCCATATCTCCTCTCTGCTGTGAGTCTGCGGTTCAGTCAGTCATCTGATGGGTTTAATAATGCGCCAGTCATCCACCATTATAATAGCAATGTGCAAAGGTACAAGCACACCTGAGTTTTAAAGGGAATGGAAGATGACACTGATTGGTTTATTGCATGTTATGCCCAAAACATACCCATGACTAATTCACAGAATAAGTACAACCCTTTTGAAACATGGCAAACTGACGCCCCAAATGCAACTGCACCACGCGCTTCACTTCATGTGCTTAGATCGTTAAAATAGGGCCCCAAATCCCCTGTACAGAGCCAATGGCAGCGCTCCAAGATGATGACCTCATCCAGGGCTGGATTGGTAATCTGGCATACCGGGAAAATGCCCGGTGGGCCGGCGCACCTTTGGGGCCGGTATAATGTAAATTATTTATTTATTTAACTGTTTATATAACTATTAGATTTTTATTTTTTCACCTGCCACCTGAATTTTGTTCAGAAAATGTCCCCAGAATGCAGGAAATTAAGTGTTTATTGCTCAAAATCTTCCGGGCAGGACCCCCAGACCCCCCTGAACAACTATTTCATCTATATTTTTTAATAGCTGGCCTATTAAAATCTATTCTTGTTTTGTTTGCTATAACCTACCCTAAGCTCATAATTGGGTTTACATACACAAGGACTTGCTTTGGTATTGTCAGACCCCTACAGGCACTTGTGGAGTTTCTTAACCCCGAAAACACTGGACCACATTTTCGGCGTCTTGAATGCCGAAATGAATGCTAGAATATTTGTGCTGTCAAACTGATACAAGTTACCAAGCGATGCATCCTCTGTGAAATTGGAATGTCAAGAACGCTTCCAGGAATTTAACCGTCCGGCAAAATGCAAATTTGTATGTATTGTAACTTGTGTGTATCGGGACTGATGACGCAAAAGATGACATTTCACGGGGACACAAGCACAGAAAAGAACACATGTTGACAAAGGATTCAGGCTTTCTACGTTAGCCTGTGTCTGCTAACATAGAATTAATTCAAGAATGTTGTGATTATTTATTAAATTCAACTTTTACTGATCTCTCTACTCTGACAACTAAAAAAATAAATGGAGGGTGGCCTGTACAGTTTCCTTAAGAGTAAATGAGCTTGACAAGCGATAGCTGACGAATGCTACAGCCTGCCACCTGCTCAGGCACACATACTGCACACAGAATGACATAAGGGAAACACTTTGATAGTCTGTTTTTTGCGTATACCATTGCCCACAGGACAAAGAAAGGAGCCGTTTCTAATGTGTGTGAATAGCACACACACTCCTACAGTCCATGCGCATAAAGTCTTGATTGCTAAATCTGGCTGACTGCTCACACTCACGCAGCATTTGTCAAAAGCAGAGAGGTCTGTGCTTTTGGCTCAAAATGAAACAAGTCTAACAGATTTCTCCCCCTCCTCTTCGTCTTCAGCCCTTCATCTCTTTGCTCTCTGATGAAGTCAGCACATCCGAGGGGGCTTGACTTTGCCTCTAATAAGACTCTGGGGATCAGCTCTGGGGTTGAAATCTTTAAAAATAAAAAGACAGAGAGAAAAACGATGATATTGCTCTCCTAAAAATACTTAGCCCACAGGTTTAACATCTGTGTGTTGGACAGAGGAAATGACTCAGGTCTGGGTAATTGCATCCTAAAAATGTAAAAATAAGACTGCACAACAATTAGCTCTTAGTTTTGTTTGTCTGCATTGCAACCAAAGTGAGAATGTTTGCTGCGTTTTTTAATGTAAGAAGCTGACGGCGGCGGAAAGTGACCTATGAAATGTAACCAAGAATCCCAAAAAGCTAAAAAGATCTGCTGTCGTTAATGTTATCATTAATTGTTTCAGTGTGCACTGCAGAAAAGATGACCTTCTTGAAGAAGGGACGAGACCATGTGCACAACTAACAGCAAACAGAAACTAAAGTTTAAGATTTTCCAAAGCCTAATAAAACATTTAGCAGTTTGACTTTTCAGATTCTTTGTCAATGGTTAAATGCAGCAACTGCGACGATTTGTCTTTGTTAACACTCAGATCCATGCCTGTGACTGTCAAGGTCAAGGAGTGGATATTTAATAATTCAAACTGGTGGCCAGTAACATAAACCAAGTTAGGGTGATTATCCAGGAGATGTAACATTGAGGATGTAATTAATTAAACCATCAGCTATTCCAGTTTCAAAACTGAATAGTGTGTGTGTGTGTTTGTAAATATGATGTATTTAATAATGAATTTAAAGTGTATGATACGTGATTTTCTGTTTTCATACATCCATACGTGTGTGTGTGTGTGTGTGTGTGAATTCTTGTGTCTGCATGTTTCCATGTCTGTGTATATATTAATGCTCTTGTTCCCTCTGTGTGTGAGCGTGAATCATGCCAGCATGTGTGTTCCTCCTGGTTAGTCCTGGAAAACCTCAACGCCACCTCTGTTTCCTCACTTTAGAGTTAGTCTGCTATGTGTGACAGCAGAAGCACTTCGGGCCGCCACTCTGTGGAGAGAACCGGCCATTTAGCTTGTCAGACTGCTGATAATTCAACCAACAACCTCCCGACTCTCCTCCTCTCCCCGACTCCCAGTAGACTGCATTCATAACGAGCTGACTAATGTCCTTCTGTAGAGGCAGCACACCTGCCATACTGGAGGACTTAATTTCTTCAATAGATCTACAGCCACAACATAATCGTCTTTATATAAAAATTTTCAGTTTTCTTGCCCAGTTATTATATATTTTGCATTCACATACGTTATTTATCCAGCAACTCAGATCAGGAAGATGCCAGGGATTGGACCACTATAGCCACTTTATTATTAGTATTAAAGAAATCTGGATTAAAATAACTTACTCATAATGCAGAAGTCCACACTTAGTTTTAGTTACACCAGAGAGATTCGAGGGTCAGAAACTGAGTTAAGCCACAGTGGAAAAAATAAATAAATTACCCACATTGTAAATGGTTTCCTGGTCACACACACACACCACGTCTGTCAGAGTTATTGACAGAACAATCAAGGCATAGGTGTCAACCTCAATTAGCATTTTTCAGCTTTACAAGATCCATGCTCATGTTATTTGCCGGCCAAGCTCTCGCTCTGTTTTTTCGCTCCCACGAACTCAACTTGGCGAGGCTCATAACGCATATGGTGCAATTAGCCTTCGCTTCATCATGCATGTGTTCCTGGTTTCTAAGGCATTTCGGGGCTCCCATAGAGACCATGAAAGCCCTGTTGATGAGTCTACGGGGGCAGACTAAAGGCTTTTGTGGTCAGTAGTTAAAGTTAGTAGTTGAGGTGATTAGCTCTGTACTCTCTGAGACACAGAAGGATAATACATGAATCCTGTCAGGCACACGGACATATAGATATCTGTTTGTACAGTGTCAAAGCTGCCCAGAGACCATCAAATGGTGACAGGTTGGCTCCAGGTAACAGTCAAAGTGTAATTAATTAGGGCTGCATTATTATTATTATATTTTTTTATATGTTTTTTTCTTTATTGGACAGTGAAAGCTGCAGAGAGAGACAGGAACGGTGGGAGAGAGAGTGGATGACATGCATGGACACCTCCTCACGCACATCATGCATCAGCATATGTGTTGGAAATGTGGTGATAAAATCATTCCCCAACCAGAAAGCCTGGGTGAACGGAGAGGTGAGGGCCAAAAAAGCTGTTTTGGTCAGGTGATAAAGAAGCAACAACACCTTCACCAGAGACTGAAAGCTGGCATCAAAGAGACTGGAGAGAGAACTCAACTCCAACAACACCATAGATATGTGGCAGGCAATCAAAAACACAGCTGGCTACGGAAGCGGTGTGTGAGACCACGTTACCAGATGAACACAACACCTTTTTATGCTCGCTTTGATCTCCTCAACAAGGAGTCAGCTGTAAAATCTACTCCACCATCGGAGGACCGGCCACTGTCAGTATCCACAGCAGATGTGAGGAGAGTCCTGCTGAGAGTGAACATGAGTAAATCAGCTGGGCCTGATAGCATTCCTGCACTAAAAACCTGAGCCAGTTGATTTTATGACTGACAGATGATGACAACATCTCACTGTCCCAGGAGAGGCTTCTCACCTGCTTGAAGAAAGTCACCATAGTCCCCGTCTAAAGTCTAAAAAGTCTGCAGTGTCTAGTCTGAACGACTACCGCCCTGTGGCGCTCGCCCCCATTCTGTTGAAGTGCTTTGAGAAACTGGTTCTTCAGCACATAAAGAACAACATTCAACACAATCTCCTCCATGAAACTGATCAGCAGACTCAGCACTCTGGGTTTAAATACGACACTCTGCAACTGGACTTCCTCACAAACTTGGTGGACTCACCTCCTCCACCGTAGTGCTCAACACCGGAGCTTTCCAGGGCTGTGTGCTCAGCCCTCTCGACAGCAAAACTAAGGAGCTGATCGTTGATTTTAGGGAGATAAAGACACACACTCCTGTCTACATCAGTGGAGCTGAGGTGGAGCATGTGAACAGTTTCATGGTCGTCTCTCCACGCTGGTGAAGAAAGCTCAGAAACGACTGTATTTCCTGAGGAAGCTAAAGAAGGATAAATTCCCACGGCAAGTTCTTGTCAGCTTTTACAGAGGAGCAACAGAAAGCATCCTGACTGGAAACATCACTAACTGGCATGGGATGTGCTCTGCAGCGGGTGATTAAAAATGCCCATAGGATAATTGGTACCCATCTCCTGAGCATCAGTGATATCGGTGAGATGAGGTGCCTGCAGAGCCCAAAGGATACTAAAGGACAGTACCCACCCAGCGACAGCCTGTTCACCCTGCTGCCTTCTGGGTAGAGATATAGAAGTTTCAGCTGTCACACCACCAGACTTTTTCTCCCAGGCTATGAGACTCTTAAATTCAAATTCATCCTCAGCACTGCTCTATGCAATTCAGTTATTTTTGTTCACCTTTTTATAATTTTTTGTAAATATTATCTGCTTTGTAGCAGAAGAGGAACTGCATTTCTTTATACCACATACCTTGTACTCCCAACGCATCGCTTTTTAACGCCCTGGGTACCCTTAAGGATCGTTTATGCACATGTAGGGCTCTGCAGTGAAGTAAGCAATAATACATATGCAACGTCTGGTTAGGCTTTAAAAACAACTAGCGGTTAACGATGTGAAACGTCACAATTTGGTTAGGTTTAGGAAAATATATCTGGTTTCCTTATTCTGACTCAAAATATAATGTATATTGTAAATGCTGAAGTGAACTCCGGGAATGGGAAGAGGAGGCAATCAGTTTCTAACTAAAACATAAATAATATTGTAGCCCCTAACAGAACAGTGTTGGTTTGGTCCACTAAGATGGGAAATAGAAAAAGGGGAGGTGCAAATCACAACTGATGCATGAATTAAAATGTCGGTTAACTTACAATGTGTTAAGGCTAATAGAACAAACGTCTCCCCAGATCATATTAGGGTCAACTGCAGTGCTAAAGTAAGCCAAAGGTGACAGCCTGTGACTCTCCAAAACAGTAGGTCACACTCTGTCTTTTCTATCCGCCTGCTTGGTCAACTGCCTTGATGAGGATGAACTCTGCGGTAAATCTCCATGGTAACCCACAGTCAGACTAACTGGCTGTTCGTAGAAAGTGTTGGATGTGGCCTGAATGACAACGTCACTGAGTTTAACTTCAGTAATCTTTACACATGCATAGAGGGGTGAACAATAACCCTATTTGGACCCTTAGTGAATCTCCGTGAGGTTCCATCACACTATGTTATAAATTATTAGTAATCAATTTATTAAGACAGAAGGTGGTCAGTGTTACAATTTGTCGGCATTACTATCAACAAATCACAGACGGATGCATCAGTTTTACAAATGTTGCAAATTACAAGCACCAGACATGTATGAGAAAAAAGTTTTGAAGTGATGCAAGGAAACAAACAGACTTTGATTTATATAAAAGGATCAGAATGAACTTGGCTGCTTTGCTGAAGTTTATACAGCTTTGGAAACATAATCAAAGCTTGAACCAGAGCAATGGAGAGAACAGGAAACAAATAAATTACTACAAGAAGAAAGAATAGCTGCACATTGTGAGGGCTTTGGCCGGACTCTGAGGTTTTGTATGTTTGGTTTATTTGTGCTGGATACACAAACAGCTCGCTCACTTTAATGCCTCTTTAAAGCATCAACATCTGAGTGGTTTGTCCGTGTGCTTATTGTCAGCACCTCCTCTTTCTTTTTGACAGTTAAAGATGCCTTGTAGAAATTATTGTCACGGTTCTGGAGTGGTGAGTGTGTGTCTTTCATGTTTCCGGTTTAACTTTGTAGTTGCTCTGCCCCTAGTGTCCTTGTCTTGCTTTACTTCCTGTGTCTCACCGATTGGTGGTTTAAAGCCTTGGCCCAATTAGACGCATGTCAGTTTTACTGGCCTGGCGTGGCTACACGCTTTGACAAATAAACACAGGTCTCAGTTAGACGCCTGGTGTGTTTTTTAAAGAAGTTCTCTGAATGCATAAAACCTGTTAAAGCCCTGCGTTACCCTCCAAGCCATGTCGCACCACATCTACGCTGGTGGGGAAGGCGTACATGGCAGCGGGCCAGGCAGGTGCGAGCTTGCACACCATGGCGATGCTTCAAGCCTACCAAGCTCCTGCTACAGGAGATGGTTCAGAAGGGGGGGTCCCTCTGAGGAAGATCTGGTGGAGCTTCGCAGAACCACGGAGCGTTAAGACGCAGGGCGAAGCGTTCCGCCAGTACCTCCCTCGCCGGTCTGGACCCAAGGCAGCTGAGGCTGCCAGGCGTAGGTCCCTTCCCTCTACGAGCTCCTACCGAGAGGAGAGGAAGCAGAGTGTCGCTTCTCGGGGGCCCCCCCGAGGAGCTGGGGCAGCGAGACGGCGCTCTCACCCTCAGCCTTCTGAGAGATGCGATCTGAGGACCGTCATCCAGTCCCGACGGAGCTCAGGGAAGAGGTCCTGAAGACCGGGGTAGGGGAGTCCACCAGAAGATCACACGAGACACCGACCACCAGCCCCGATGGGGTGGTTCCGTTGGCAGACTTTGCATAGTGTCGTAACCGAGTTCAATATGTACAATAATAAAAACCTTCTCTCTCTCTCTCTCTCTCTCTCTCTCTCTCTCTCTCTCTCTCTCTCTCTAGATAAACAATTTTGTTGATTTTTTCAACAAAATTGTAGCAGTTTTTTCACTGAAATGCTTCACACAGAATGAATATAGGGAAATATTTGGAAGATATGTGTAGTTACATTTCTCTATCCAATTTTACTAATAAACTCAGAGATTATAATAGTTCTAAGTGTAAAAGTAGGCCATAACGGTGCTTAGTGAGTGAAAGGAACAATGTTCACATTGAGTGAAGTATTCAGTGTGGCGTGCCAGCTACTGTCTATGAGCAGCCTATAGGGAGCTGTGAGTGTTCATCCACTCTGGAGGTCTGTCAGGCTTCAGGGCCAGGCAGTAAACTTGATAGTAAAGTTGATTGGCCTTCGGCCCCTGATTAGTGAGCCTGAAACCAGTCTGTATCTCACACTGCAGCGTGCAGCCCGCAGTGTGTAACACAGCTGACAAGAACCTGAGGAACTGTTTTAACAAATGAGCAGTAAAAATAATAATCACCATCTCGTCAGCGCAATGTGAAGCAAAATGCCAAAATAAGTTGTTGAGAAAATGATTAAAAATACAGCAGAAAGAGTTTTATGTGGTATGAGTCGGGCTGTAAAGTTAATCCCAATTGGTTTGTGTCAACAACCACAGACCCTCGGGTCAGACATTTCATCTTCCTGCGCATCCTCCGAGTCCCCCGGAGATTTTCTGCAGTGGTGGAAGAAGTACTCAGATCATTTACTTAAGTAAAAGTAGAAATACTCCATTACAAATAAGTGTATTACTGTAATCACTTTGCTCTTTGCACACTGTAATATTTTATTTAATATTCAACTATATTTAAATGATTTAATATTTGTATTTATGTACTCATTTACATTGTTTTGGGGTATTTGTGTAATTTTGTGTATCTGGCTGCTTTGACAATATAATTTCCCTCTGGGATTAATGAGGTCAACTATTTTTCTAAAAGGCTTTTAGTATTATCAGCAAAGTTTACTTTAAATTAAAGTACTCTGGCTCCTTTCACAGTGTTATATTATTATAGAATATTACCATATACTATATCTAACAAATACATGTAAGAGCATTTGAATGTTTGTGATGTGGAGCCAAATTTTAGATTAGATTTTTATACTACTGGGTACATTAGAAATAGTATTGCGTTATATCATAAAAGCATACGTATATGTTTTTTATTTATGTATAATTAAAATAAATGTAGTGGAGTAAAAAGTACAATATCTACCTCTGAAAAGTCGTGGAGTATACAGGACCATTAAATGAAAACATCTCAAGTAAAGTATGTCAAAGTTGTACCTAAGTACAGTGCTTGAATAAATGTATGCAGTTACATTCCGCCACTAATATTGGTCATGCAGCGCTGTTGTTCCTGTGAGAGCGCATATTGTGTTGCCTTCAAAACCGATCTCAGACCACCTTGTTCATGTGGACTCAGGTTCGGTTTCTTTGCCGACACTGAGGTTCAGAAAACATGTTTATTACAAAGTGTGAGAAGGCCCAGATTGTGATTTGGGTCTATATTCTGTACATAGCAATAGTAAACATTTGGGTTTGAATTGTTGAATCTACTTTTTTGGGATCAACAGGAACATCATTTCTTCAGACTTTTCCCTTCAGAGGCAGAAGCTTTCTAGTAAATCTTGTCTTGTTCAAACTGAGTGAAGAGGATTGAAAAGGTTAAAGCTGTCTGTTGATCAAAGACAGAGTTCAGAGGTCAAGTAGAGGAGCTTTGGCTCGGGGCAAGACGGGGGAGTCTGGCGATTCAGGGGAGGTCATCCAGAGGATCATGAGAAGGTGAGAGACATTATACTGTGGACATAAATTATGAGTTCCTCCATCAGTTAGGTTACACCTTTGGTTTAAGTTGGGTTTAATGATTGGTTAGGTTTTTTTTAATTGTGGAAAACTGTATTTTCTCTAAGAACTGTTATCTCGTGCAGACGGGTTTGTCAAAGTGCTTCATACATCAATCCGTCTCTCATTCATATCATGGTTTTGACGTTTTTACTCTCACTATTCATGCACGATGCACATTATTTACTAGCCTATTACCAACTAGTGGTGCCTAATTAAAAATAAAGACATTTGCCTAAAAAAATCTACAGGACATGACATTTAAGTTTATACTTGTTGTTCTGAAGTAGCTTTGCTTAATGTAAATATTGTTTATATACACAAATATTACAGTGAATAACTTATGTCAGGTGTGCAAAGTGTGTTTTTTATTAATTGATTGATTATTAAAAATAATGACTTTTTAGTTAAACAATTTGAAAGCAATGCATTTTTTACACGATGTCGTGCATTAAGTGGGCTTTGTTTATCCTGTCGTCCTGATTCTGGTTCAGTTTATCAAAGACCATCCAAACCTCCCACAGCAACAATATGGAGATTTGTTGCACATCCTCTCCCTGAACAAAACAAGACTGAAGGCAGCAGCCAAAATGTCTGTTTGTGTGATGTCAGATCTTAGAGCTGCTTCACTGACAATAAATGGAGAGCAGGTTTCTCAGCACAGCATCAGAATATGACCGGTGCAACAAACAAGAGTCAGACAGAGAGACACAGAGTGGACCGTCTCTCTAATGTCATGTCCAGCAGAGGACAGAGAGCACTTCAAAACACATTAAATATATTAAGCCCCTGCATTCCCTTTAAAACATCTAAAAATTCAGATGTTTTCCATCGCAAATCCTCCGCCCAGGAGGGACCTGTAAAGCACATAGAATTACATCACAGAGAAAGAGAGGAGGAGGAGGAGAGAGAGACGGAGAGGGAGGAAAAATTCTTCAACTATGAGGAAACTTTACTGCTCTCCTCCCCTCTCCCTCTTTCTTTCTTTCTTTCATTCTTTCTTTCTCTTTTTTCCCTTCTCTCTCTCTCCCTCTCTGTCCATTCCCCGTCCTTCTGCTCCTGTTGGTCCATCAATGAGAGTTTCACAGAGCTGGACAGAAAGACAGAACGACTGAGAGGGAAAGTCAATGCAGCTCTGAGCAGGTAAGATGCTTCCCAAGTCAATGTTTGTCTTTGCATCTTTGATTTGTTTCATTTATAATCATAAGAGAGAGATTTTAAACTAATTCCATTCATTTTGCATCAGCATGCACAAGTAGATATTAAATAAATTATTGACTGATTAGTTGATTGACAAATTGTCAGCTTTTGATTATTTATTAATCCCTGCCAAACATTTCCTCATTCCAGCTTGTCAGTTGTGAGGTTTCACGGCTTTTCTGTGTCTCATATGAAACTGAATATCTTTTTTGTTTTTAACTCCTCGCCTTGAGCTTCATGTTGAAATTATTATAAACACTGTTTCAGTATTTTCTATTCTAAAAACCAAACAATCAGTTAATCTAGAAAAAAATGGTGATGATAACATGCGTTTAATATTCTGAATAATTCAACAAAAAATTATTTTGAAAATGTTTATTTTATCTGAATAATATCGAAAATATTCCCTAATTTCAGCACCATAGTTGATGATGAATGAAATGAATTGAAACCTAGAGTTTTGTCAAGTATTGACAGTTTTTGTCTTTTATGAAGTCATAAAAAGTGAATGGTCTTTCTGCAATTCAGTATTTTTTAAGTGTCTCTTAAAAAAGAAAATCTGGCAGGTTACATGAATATTTTTTCAGAAACAAGACATAATAAGAAAGATTGCTGCAGGAATATAAAAACCTTGTCGGTATATTAAGACTTGTTATAATAAGATTTATATTTGTAGGTTTCCAGGCATTTTAGGAAAAAATGCCCAGTTAAGATGATTTGCATAGAAAAGCAAAGTACAGATTTTACATCAAGGAGTCCGTGGCTTCAACAGCATCTACTTCATCTCCAGGCTCCTGCATGAATACGTATGTTGAAATGTCAGTGCTGCAGTGTTTAATGCAGTGGCAGCAGATGAGATGAAAATAAAATGCAAATTTATGTGAAAACCACAAACATTTTGAGAGACGGAGCTTTTTTCCTCCAAATGATTTCATAGTTTTGTATGTTGTCCACATGACCTTCGCCTGGAGACGTCTGTGATAGATTTCACAGCGTCTGGCTCCTCAGCAAGTGCATCAGTCGATACATCACTAATAGTCAATTAAAGCACTGTAACATGGCGTGGACCTGCAATAAAAACAAAAATTATTTTTGACCAAAAAATCTTATTTTTTTTCATTGTCTTTTTTTTCTCTTCCTCCTGCGATTCATTTGAAGAAGAAAGAAAATATTTTGCTTATTTCCAAGGAAGAAAAATAAACTTTGACACCAAAAATACACATAAAATAAATGCTGTTAAAGGAGCACTTAAGTGTTGAGGAGTTCTACTACATATGTGGGAAAAAGTTTGAAAATCAATCAAATCTGCTGTTGTGGAGCTAAAAGACGTGAGCACACCAGATCTCTGTAGCTTGCTGCTCATCTCTGCTGCAGGTTACAAGCTACATTAGCTGCTGCTAACACACCTAAATCTGTACAGTCAAGTGACTCAAATCAAGTTGCATTGTGGGTAATGTAGGCGCCAGGTATGGACAAAGAAGAATGTGTGGAATAAAAATAACAATATCTCTGTCCATTGTGAGTCTAACAAGAGTGCAATGCTAAATGTGCGCAATACTAATTTTATCAACTTATCAAGTGCATAGTCTTTACCAGAGAAGTCTTTATTCCATCACACCGGTCTGTTCCTGTAAATTATATGCGTATAGGACATAAAAGAAAGAGTTAGATGTTTCTAATGTAATTTATAACTTCACCCTCCTCCTGAATGCCTCCTGGTATCACTTCCTCATAGTCGTATCTCAGCGTCAACCTGATCCAAGTTTGTATATCGAGTGCCAAGTTTGTGTTTGAAGGTTTAATTTGGTTACTGAAAGCCAGAATTAAAAGGTTGAAAGGTGAAAACCAGCAGCAGTGAGAGAAAGAAAGGTGCAGAGCAAGTGTGGAGTTTTTATGGGGCGTTTAGGGAGTTTCTACTGCCCTTCTGTGCCTGAGAGGTCCAACCGTAGCAGCTGGAACAGCTGTCTCCGGCAGGTATTTACAAGCTAAGTGTTCCTACTGAAGTCAATAGAGCCGACTCACTAACTGGTCCACACAAAGATGCAAATTAAACTGCAGAAGCTGAACCCTCTTTGTGTCAGGTCAAGTCAAATTAGCAACAAAATAAATGTGGGTGTGGAAAGTTAAACAAAGTCAGGTTCTCACATGTGAGGCAATTTGAAGGAGAGAAATAATTAAGTAAAAGTAGTCACAAATACAAGTAAAAGTCACACACAAGTAAAAGTTCCAAAGTATTAGCATGAAAATGTTCTTGAAGTATCAAAATTAAAAAATCACAGATAAATGCAGAATGGCCAATTTCAGAATAATATATACATTATAAATATTGATGCATTCATGTGTTCATCACTTTCATTTTGCAGTTGGTAAAGGTGGAGTTAATTTTAAATAAATGTAGTGAAGTAAAAAGTCCAATAAAGTATACAAATATATAGCGATGCAATGTAGGAGAAGTGTAAAGTAGAAAAATACTCAAGAAAAGTACAAGTACCTCAAAATTGTACCCTGCATCACATTTTCTCCACTGGAGGGGGACCCTAGAGGGAACTGCATCACACTGGAGGGGGACCCTAGAGGGAACTGCATCACATTTTCACCACTGGAGGGGGACTCTAGAGGGCACTGCATCACATTTTCACCACTGGAGGGGGACCCTAGAGGGCACTGCATCACATTTTCACCACTGGAGGGGGACCCTAGAGGGAACTGCATCACATTTCCACCACTGGAGGGGGACCCTAGAGGGAACTGCATCACATTTCCACCACTGGAGGGGGACCCTAGAGGGAACTGCATCACATTTTCACCACTGGAGGGGGACTCTAGAGGGCACTGCATCACATTTTCACCACTGGAGGGGGACTCTAGAGGGCACTGCATCACGTTTTCTCCACTGGAGGGGGACTCTAGAGGGCACTGCATCACGTTTTCACCACTACAGGGGGACTCTAGAGGGCACTGCATAATGTTTTCTCAACTAGAGGGGGACTCTAGAGGGCACTGCATCACGTTTTCTCCACTACAGGGGGACTCTAGAGGGCACTGCATAATGTTTTCTCAACTAGAGGGGGACTCTAGAGGGCACTGCATCACATTTTCACCACTGGAGGGGGACCCTAGAGGGAACTGCATCACATTTTCACCACTGGAGGGGGACTCTAGAGGGAACTGCATCACATTTTCACCACTGGAGGGGGACCCTAGAGGGAACTGCATCACATTTTCACCACTGGAGGGGGACTCTAGAGGGCACTGCATCACATTTTCTCCACTGGAGGGGCACCCTAGAGGGTACTGCATCACATTTTCTCCACTGGAGGGGCACCCTAGAGGGAACTGCATCACATTTTCACCACTGGAGGGGCACCCTAGAGGGAACTGCATCACATTTTCACCACTGGAGGGGGACTCTAGAGGGAACTGCATCACATTTTCACCACTGGAGGGGGACCCTAGAGGGAACTGCATCACATTTTCACCACTGGAGGGGGACTCTAGAGGGCACTGCATAATGTTTTCTCCACTACAGGGGGACTCTAGAGGGCACTGCATAATGTTTTCTCAACTAGAGGGGGACTCTAGAGGGCACTGCATAATGTTTTCTCAACTAGAGGGGGACTCTAGAGGGCACTGCATCACGTTTTCTCCACTACAGGGGGACTCTAGAGGGCACTGCATCACGTTTTCTCCACTACAGGGGGACTCTAGAGGGCACTGCATAATGTTTTCTCAACCAGAGGGTGACTCTAGAGGGCACTGCATCACATTTTTCCGCACTGGAGGGGGACTCTAGAGGGCACTGCATCACGTTTTCTCCACTAGAGGGGCACTTTACTGGGATCTGCATCACGTTTTCTCCACTGGAGGGGCACTTTACTGGGATCTGCATCATGTTTTCATCACTGGAGGGGCACCCTATAGGGCATGTTTTTATCTACCATGGGGGCATATAAGATGGTGTACTTTTAATAGTTTGAGTATATATTGCTGCTAATACTGCTGTGCTTCTACTTAAGTAAAATTATGCATGCAGGACTGTTTCTTGTAGTGAAGTATTTCTGTAGTGTATATATGTTTATTGTTTTTTTTATTAATTGATTAGCTGTCCACTCCTTAGTTACTATGTGTTTTATTTTTATTTGCATTACTGATTATTAATTCTTAAAGTAAGATATTAATAAAAATGACAAAACTTCTTAGAGGACAGTAAGAAACTAAACTACAAATGTTGTGCATGTTGTGACTGTCTGGCTTCTAATTCAGAGATATTTATTAGTTTTGCCCAAACCACCAGCAGACCAGATGAGGTTGTGCTGTTGTAGATCAGCCCAGCGCTGGAAACTCTGAGCAGCTGGTTTGTACATTCAGACCTGCTGCTGCTGAAAGAGGATTTGAGCTGGATGGAGGACACAGTAGATTTCTTAAGTATTAACCAGCTTTGGTTATAAACCTCTCAGGGAAGACATGGTGGTTAGATCATTTAGGGTTAGGATATTTGTGGCTTCTCTCAGCTACTGTATGTGTGCTGGAGGGAAATGTCAGGGGGAAATTTTCTGGTGGTGATATTTATCTTTATCCTGTAATTTAATTTGCTCTTTGTGGGGTTTTTATAGATTTGTTCCCACACTCATAATCATAATCAATACAATACCATGAATACTCTATATAGTTGACTACACAATAGAGCAGGGGCCTTAAAAAATATCATTAGAGTTTAAATTTTTAAAAAATCAAACAGTAACCTAAGCGTTGTTTTTTCCCCACCAGATTTTTGACAACTTTCACTTGATGGACACTAGCTTTGCATCAAGTAGTGCCCCTACTCTGCCTCTGATTGACTAACCCTAACCCTAAACTTATACCAAATATAAAAAACAGAGGCAAGGAGTACTAGCCAATCAGAGGCAGAGTTGTCAAAGAACTTGTGGAAAAAAACAAATAATGCGTAACCTAAGCCATTTTCCTGTGCTAGTTAAATGAACTGTCACTAAAGTTACCTAATTTTCTCATATTTCTGTTTACCTTCTCAAACAGAATAAACATCTTTTAAAGATGGTTTCACTGACAAAGACGCACCACCAGGCAGTGAAGAGCACTTGAGATTCACTCGTGCCTCTCCTGCATCCTGTAAAGGAGGGCCTGATATAGCTAAACCAATAAATAATATAACATAATGATAAATTTCGTGAAATACTAAATGATCAACCATCAGCCTGCTCCATGTGCTACCATCTGTGAGGTGGCAGGATAACAAATTACTCTTTCAGACCAAGTTTCTTTTTCCATTGTGGTTTATTGGCTGAAACGCTACACTGACGGGCCCATAAACAGCTAATGGCCCCATTTATGCTAATTGTGACCAAAGTGGTGTCTACTCAGCTAACAAAAAACTTCAAGGTGGGTTTTAAATGTTTGCTTCTATCTTTGTTCCAGGGGGAAAGTCCCTGGAGTACAAAGGAGAGGCAGGAGGAAAAACAAATTGCCATCACCTCTGTAGAGTCTGATTGGAACAAAGTGACAACAGCTGACAGAGATCTGCTTTTTTCCCCCTGCAGTTCTAGTTCTAATCTGTTCATCTTCTAAAACACTCTGGAAATCTTGGGAACAATCAGCTGCAACTCAGTCACACAAACTACTTCAATCAGCTCAGATTTCCAGAGGAGTCCAGCATCTTTCCCTTCCTTTATTTCCCGTAGACAACCTGAGGAAGACTTTTTTTCCTGGTTTGACCCCAGCAATGATTCCCATCATCCCCTCCTTCCTCCTCGTCCTTCTCCTGGCCACTCCGGCCCTCCAGACCCCATCAACCTCCCAGGAGTTACAGGTCAGAGGTCAAAGGACAACTAGGGACACCAAGCAGGACTCCATCAAGGTGAGACATTGGGCGTTTGTGTGAGTGATGAACATAGAAGTGAATCACAGGTTATTTTCTGGATTGATTGACACACCCGCCAGGAAGTGAAAATTAAACTAAACCTGCTCCCCATGTTTCCTAACCTAATGTCAAAAATCTTTTGTCATCTGGAAATTGCCCTTAAACAGGCAGTTGTGGAAAAAGTCATCAGATGTTTTTAAAGTAAAAGTAATAAAGTAAAAATATTACTCAGTCCTGCATTAAATATTTTATACAGAAATATCAGCATCAAAAGATACGTAAAGTACCAAAAGTAAAAGTACACATTATGCAGAATGGTCCATTTCAGAACAATATATATTATATTGATGGATTATAATTAATGATGATGTGTTACACTTTAATGTTGCCACTGCTAGAGGTGGAGTTGATTTCCATTTCTGGATATACTGCTGGGTGGCTTAATCAATGATAATAATAATAATAATAATAATAATAATCAAATAAAAAACTACTACTACTTGTTTTATTTTGTAATAATAATAATCTTAATCTGCAAAGTAACACATTTAGGCAAACAAATGTAGTGAAGAAGTATTAGGCAACATAAAATAAAGTACAAGTATTTTGAAATTATACTTAGCTAAATGTATTTACTTGGTCTGATAGAATCCATCCCTGGAACTAGACACCTATTTATTAAGAGTTACCCTGAATGAAACATTTCTGCATCGTAACAGAAAGAAATACAACAGTTGTCCTTGTCCATTGTTACAGGTGGTGATCTCTGAAGGCTGGGCCACTCAGGGTGATTCATCAGATGTCAGCCAGGGAGGTAAAAACCTGCAGTGAAACGATATCATGGAGAACAGAACAGAAACAACTGGGACTAAACTTTGTTATTATCATCCTCATTTCAGTGTAATGTTGAAAAACTATTGGCAACAAATATAATTTTTCTTACAAACTCATCAGAACTGGCATCAGTGAAAGTATGCAGGTACCCTACTGAAGTAAAAAACCACACTATATGCAAATTTAATCAGGAATGTTTTTTATTATTGTTAAATATTCCATCATTACTATTATTATTACTCACGTTTTTACTGCTGTAGTTATTGGTGGAGCTTAATTTGAACTATTTTGTATCAGACTGCAGCTAATGATTATTTTTGTTATGGATTAATATGCTGATTATTTTCTCCATTAATTAATTGATTGTTTGGTTTGTAAAAATTCTAAGAGTGAGAAATGCTATCATCACCATCACAAATCCTTTTATTTGTCCAACACGATATTAATTTAATTCTTATGGAATAAAATAATTTAAATGAGCAGCAAATCATCCTTTGTAAAGTGCCAATGTTTTTGCATGAAAGAAATAATTCATCAAAATTGCTGCCAGTTAATTTTCTGTCAATTAACTAATCATTTCAGCTGTCGAGAAAAATATCTTAATTTGTAAATCAACAATTAAATTCAATCTGCCTATCTCTGTATTTCTCAGGTAAAGAAATCGACCTGATTCCCGGTTCTCCTCTGGTCCTGACCCATAAGATCAAACTGGTTCCAACGGGTCCAGGTTCAGGATCTTGTGGCTGCGAGGCGGACTTTGCTGCCCTACGGGAGCGTGTGGAGAGGCTGGAGAGGGAGGTGTCGACCCTCAGGGAGAAATGTGGAGGACCTGAAGGAGGCTGCTGCACCTCCAAGGAGAGCAAAGGTAAAACCAGCTGCTTGTTGTTGCTTTAAAGCCGCTGAAAACGGTCAAATCTGAAGCATTTCTGTCAGAGTGTCTCTGGTAGTGATGAATTCCAGATTATTATCAGCTGAATCTGCAGCTTGGCCTCACAGAGCTTTACAGTGACTTTCAGCTGAGACTCTCCTCACCAGAGAAATGATAATAATGCTTGTTTGTGCAGCCCGTTATAACGACCTAAACTCTGGACTTTCACTCATTTCACAACGTAAACCATGTGTTTAATGTCATATGACGCAGGTCAAAACAAGCTGTTCAGCAGCAAACAGCAGCCAGACACAGCTAGAGAGCAGCTGGTGAACATAGTGGAGCATTAAGCTGCTAAAGAGCCAGATATTTCCCTCAGGAGCTGGTGGAGACCAAAAACAAAGCTGAAAGAGAGAGAATATTAAACACAAACACAACTCCACATGAATGATCGTGTCGCTTTGTAACAGCTGGATTTGGTTCACCAGATCATCTTAAGAGATGATGCTATGTCAAAATTGTGTTCAACGCTTTTTTGCTGTCCAAAACACAAGTTAATTCAGATTTAATGTTGAGGAAAAAAAGTTACATTATCTTTATACTCATGAGTTTAACCCTCAAAAACTCAGGTAAGTAGGTGAAAAACATGAGAAACCCGTAATTACAGATATTCTCTAATTTGAAATTGTGTTTGCTTTAAGGAACTCAAACTTAAAATTTCAAAATGAAAAATGTTTTGAAACATAAAATAACATAACAACATCTATCTTGAACCCAAATATGACTCCCAACAGTTCTCCAAAATGTCATGTGAAATGATCATAACCATAGTTTAAATCATCCCAATTCCTTTTTGTTGTTACTTTGCTGCACAGTGTGTGTTTAAAGCAACATGTGTTGTATAAACACTGGACTGAATATTTCTTTGTTTCTTGAAAAATCCCCTTTCTTTCTCTTCAGTTAAAGCTGAAACTGCAAACAAAACTAAATATTAACATTATCCCAGAGGTTCGTCATGTTATCATAACTCTGTTTAAGGTGATGACCTAAGAAAAATAAAAAAGCTACATTTTCAGTTTGCGTAAAAGACAATTTATGCATTTTTCAAGGTTTCAGCCTGAAATATCTTAACTATTGTTGGATTGTTATGAAATGTTGTGCAGATGCTCGTGGTTCCCTCAGGATGAATTGTAATATTAATACTAAATGCTAGCATTCTAACGCATTAAACAAAAGTGGTGAACATCTTAGTGCAGACATTTTCACAGACACACAGAAACACTCACAGTAATTTCCTCTATTCACTCCATTGGGAGACGTGAACATGAGCACTTTCCAATTCTTTCGCCTCATAGTCACCGAAGCAAATATTTTTCACAAGCCCCATATCTTCAGAATATTCTGACACTAAAATGGCATTTTTCAGACAGACAAATCAGGAGAAAATTAACTTTATTCGAGGCCTTTCTCTGTCTCTGGCCACACACATCTGTCTGGTTTCACTGCAGTGCTGCTGACGTTGGTTTCCAACCTGATAAACAGGCATTTAAAGGGACTTTTGCGTGAAACCAGGAGTTAAAAGTTAAAACAAATATAAAACTTGTATTTCTTTGCTCAATTATAATGTAATTTTAAAATTTAACTAGGGCAAGGTGACCACGCCCACTTAGGAGACAGGAAGTGTATCCCATTTCTTATCATTGGCGCAGCTAGTTATGCATCATTTTGTTATATTGCATCTTTAACATTATACCTGCTTAGCATTAGCACGTTAGCATTGTGATTGTGAGCATGTTAGCATGGCTGTAGACTTTCTTTGTCTAATTGTTAAGTTTGTCATCCCCTTAACGTTGATTTCTGTTGACATGAACATCAGTGAAGAGGTTTTTGAATAGTGGCTAACTGAGTCACTCAGTCGCCAAAACAATCAATCATAATTGAGTATTTCACATTGTGATGAAAGCGCTGGGGAATAATTTAGAAGAAAGTAAAACAGGAGGACATTAGAAGTGAAACAAAAACTTCATGCTGCACTGGTCCTTTAACAACTATTGGCAAGTTACCTTTTAGCACCGCCCACATGAACATGACAGTGTCAGTCTGACTGAGTGTAAACTTTATGAATACGAAGCTGAGCGTGACTCAGTGACCATCAATCAGTACATGTTGACTCCGGCTCACAGTCCACATATTTTTCCTCACATCTCATCGTTCATCTCTCTCTGCTGTAAATCTTCATTACAGCTGGAAACGAATTCAGCCACAAGCTGCTCAATCACGTGCACATGTCTTTGTTTCAGCCAATCGCATGAGTTCATGTTACTTAACTGTTGTTGCTTGTCTCCACTGACTCATCCTGCATAACACACACACACACACACACACACACACACACACACACACACACACAACCTCCTGCTGCAGAGTTAGCCGACAGATGACACATTGATCAAATATTTAGATTCTTTCAACAATTACATTTTTATTGAGAGCAGAAATAAACTTGTATTGGCTTCTTTTCTTTCAAAGTGAGCAAACACATAACCAGAAGGAGGTGACCACATCAAGAAACAGGGACATCAAAACCACAAAACAACATCAAGGGAAAAGTTGAAGGGAAAAGAAGAAGAACGAACTTCTTCTTCACTGTCTTTTTTTGGTGTTACTGCAAACCAACTGTCGTTTACGGGAATAGCATGAACCTGCAGCAGGATTTTGTATCTCGCATGTCATTGTGCACGATACAAACAAAACGGGCACCCACCCTTGAAAACACGGCTCCATAGTTCTTGTACCTTTAGGTCCAAAAGTAAATTTTAACTGATTGTACTGTTGTGGCTCTACTTCAGTGGTGGATGAAGTATTCGGATCATTTACTTAAGTTAAAGTACTAATACCAAACTGTAAAAATACTCTCTTACAAGTAAAAGTCCTGCATTGAAAATGTCACTGAAGTAAAAGTAGTCAAAGCAGTACAGTTGTACTTGTATATATTCTATCATCAGATTACTATTCCTCATGCATTAATGTAAAGCAGCATTTCACTGCTGTAGTTGTTGAGCTGGACTAGCAACTAATGTTCTCCATTATTCAGCTGATTGTTTAGCTTTTAAAAATTCAGAAAATAGTGAGAAATGCCGTCACAACTACCCAGAGCCCAAAGTAACACTTTCACAGTGCTTGTTGTGAATTCATACTTATTCAAATGAGCAGTAAATCCTCAAATTGTAATGCTGAAACTGTGAAATGTTCTTACATTTAAAAAAAAGAATTAATTCTTTGTAAAATTTTCCATCAAATATGTAAAGTATCTGGTATCTATAGCTGCTAAATAAACGTAGTAGATTAAAAAGTACACAATATCGCTTGTACATATTAAAGTAAAAGTATTAAGTAGCATCTGAAGTTCAATTGTTTTTTAGTAAAGTAAATGCACTCACCTACCGTTCAGCATTAACTTTAATTCTGCAGCTGTTTCAGTTTTATATTAGATTCAATTAGATTTAACTTTGATGTCAGATTTCTCTGAAATATGTCGTGCATCTTAAGGCACAAACTGTTTCACATCATGACAAAACAAAAACACTCATTCCAGATCTCCATTATGATCAGATATAACAAACATCACTTGCTAGTACATCAAATAATCATAGTAGGGTAGAGAGAGGCATGCAGTTGCACAAAGTGGAAATAGTCAACAGAAGTACAATTACTTGTAAATTATACTTCAGCTCAGTACTTTAGTATATGTACTTGTGTGACTGAGCTGTCATTTTATTTTTATTGTTTGACAGATTTATGTTAGAGTCAGTCTGTCACTCACCTCCTCCATCAGAGTGGAGACTGACCTCAGGACTGATCGCATTATAAACTGGCAGCGCTAAAAGCATGAGCTAAGTCTGCAGTGTGTGAGTGTGTGTCCGTCCTCAGCTCTCTGCCCAGTGTGATCTCAGTCTCCATCTCCTCCCTCATCCTCAAGGGTGGGTTAGACTCTAATTAGAGAGGATTAGATCTCCACTTCCCACCATCCCAACCCCCTCAATTATTAAAGCAGGACGATAAAGAGTTCCATTATTATACTGCAGCAAACCAAAGCCGCTCACTGCCCTGGTGGTGGTGAGGGCTGAGTGTGGTGATGGTGGATCACTCCATTTGTACTCTTTAGTCTAGAGTAAGACCACTCAACTACTGGCACAAAATTTGCTATGTATTTTTATGGTCCTCAGATGTTGAAGGCTTGTGATTTTGGTAAAGACTTTTAGTTGTCCTGAGTGCCACTCTCAGCTCCACTACTAGTAAGTTTGTATGAAAAACAATGCAAATTTAACTCATGACGCCCCATCAAAGGTTGTACATTATAGTTCTAAGGATGTTAACCTTCTCATCTTTATAATCATCTTGAAACCCCTCCGATTCACCTTGTGACACCTTGACCGCGGAGCTGGAAAATACTGCTCTGAGGATGCTGGGATTCATAAATTTTGTGGATGTGGATTGCCCATCAGGGCAATGATCTTCTCTTTGTTTGTTTCTGCCCTACATCGGGTGACCATATAAGAACAGGTGGAATTCAGTGTCAGTGTCATTCAGTGTTTATATCAGTACCAATAGGGCAAAAGAAACATCTCACAACACACTGTGTATGTGGTTAAAAAAAATTGTTATACCCATTTGCAGGCTAGCATTTGTCCAATTAGAGTTAGAGCAAAAGAATGGCTAGCATGGAGAATCAGAAGGTTTAAGTTTATCAATTTGCTATCTGTGTACGAGGTGTCTCATTGTCATCTCCCTTAAAAACTGTCTCCATCTGTCTCTTCCACTCTTCCCCTCCCTCTACTTCAGGTGCAGGTTGCTCCATCAAACCCGAAGTCGACGAGTGTCCCAACGAGTGCAGTGATCAGGGTCGCTGCGTGGACGGCAAGTGCGTCTGCTTCCCTGGTTTTAGTGGATCGGACTGCAGCGAGTCTAACTGTCCCGGAAACTGCAACAACAACGGAAGGTGCGTGAATGGACAGTGCATCTGCGATCCTGGTTTCACCGGTCCCGACTGCTTGCAGAGAAGCTGCCCCGACAACTGCAACAACCGAGGCAGGTGTGTGAACGGCAGGTGTGTGTGCGACGCTGGCTTCACGGGTCCCAGTTGCTCGGATGAATCCTGTCCTGGAAATTGCAACAACAGGGGGCGCTGCGTCAACGGACAGTGTGTGTGCAAGCCTGGATTCACCGGCCCAGACTGCTCCAAGAAGGCGTGTCCTAACAACTGCAGTGACCGTGGAAGGTGTGTAAACGGTAAATGTGTGTGTGACAGCGGCTTCACTGGCGCGGACTGCTCAGAGAAATCATGTCCAGGAAACTGCAACAACAGGGGGCGCTGCATTGACGGACAGTGTGTCTGTAATCCAGAATTCACCGGGCCAGACTGCTCAGAAAGGGCCTGCCCTGATAACTGCAACGACAGGGGTCGCTGCATCAATGGACAGTGTGTCTGTAATCCAGAATTCACCGGTCCAGACTGCTCAGAAAGAGCCTGCCCTGATAACTGCAACAACAGGGGTCGCTGCATCAATGGACAGTGTGTCTGTAATCCAGAATTCACCGGTCCAGACTGCTCAGAAAGAGCCTGCCCTGATAACTGCAACAACAGGGGTCGCTGCATCAATGGACAGTGTGTCTGTAATCCAGAATTCACCGGTCCAGACTGCTCAGAAAGAGCCTGCCCTGATAACTGCAACAACAGGGGTCGCTGCATCAATGGACAGTGTGTCTGTAATCCAGAATTCACCGGTCCAGACTGCTCAGAAAGAGCCTGCCCTGATAACTGCAACAACAGGGGTCGCTGCATCAATGGACAGTGTGTCTGTAATCCAGAATTCACCGGTCCAGACTGCTCAGAAAGAGCCTGCCCTGATAACTGCAACAACAGGGGTCGCTGCATCAATGGACAGTGTGTCTGTAATCCAGAATTCACCGGTCCAGACTGCTCAGAAAGAGCCTGCCCTGATAACTGCAACAACAGGGGTCGCTGCATCAATGGACAGTGTGTCTGTAATCCAGAATTCACCGGTCCAGACTGCTCAGAAAGAGCCTGCCCTGATAACTGCAACAACAGGGGTCGCTGCATCAATGGACAGTGTGTCTGTAATCCAGAATTCACCGGTCCAGACTGCTCAGAAAGAGCCTGCCCTGATAACTGCAACAACAGGGGTCGCTGCATCAATGGACAGTGTGTCTGTAATCCAGAATTCACTGGGCCAGACTGCTCAGAAAGGGCCTGCCCTGATAACTGCAACAACCGTGGGAGGTGTGTAAACGGTAAATGTGTGTGTGACAGCGGCTTCACCGGCGCAGACTGCTCTGAGATTGCCTGTCCTGGAAACTGCAACAACAGGGGGCGCTGCATAAATGGAGAGTGCGTTTGTGATGATGGTTTCAGCGGCCTTGATTGCTTGGAAAAAACATGCCCTAATGACTGCAACGACCGCGGAAGGTGTGTTGATGGTAAATGTGTGTGTGACAGCGGCTTCACGGGTGACGACTGCTCTGAGAACTCCTGCCCAGGAAACTGCAACAACAGGGGGCGCTGCGTTAATGGACAGTGCGTTTGCAATGATGGATTCACCGGTGCAGACTGCTCTGAAAAAGCTTGTCCCCAAAACTGTAGCAACCGTGGGAAGTGCGTGAATGGGAAGTGTGTTTGTAACGTGGGCTTCGCCGGGCCGGACTGCGCCGCCAAAGGCTGTCCCAATAACTGCAACAACAAAGGACGGTGCGTCAAAGGGAGGTGTGTCTGCCGGCGTGGGTTTACCGGAGCAGACTGCAGCCAGTGTGAGGAGGGGATGACCGGACCCAACTGTGATACCGGTGAGTCAAACCCAACAAATACAGAATTCTTAATTAAAACTGGTCTTCAAGGGAGACATGTGTCATGTAAAGGCAGGAACTTCTAAACCAATATTTCTGAAGAGTTTTAAAAAAAAAAATAAAGTAATTAGATGCTCAATCAAGGTCAAAAGCTAGCTACATTTAAAGTATTCATCTGAAACATCTGAAAAGTAATGCATTGGGTAATATTCTACTGTACCAAAATGCAGCCCTACAGTACTATTCATAAAAAGCGAGGAGTGTTACAAATTGTAAGTAATATGTACAACAATACAAGGGGCAGTTCATTGAGTGAAAGTTTGAAACACAACGCTGTTGCTAATTATGCATTCTCATGTATTAGTGAGACTTGAGGTGTTCCACAAGGCTCCATTCTGGGTCCCATTTTGTTTTTCTTATATATGCTTAGAGGTGGGTAGTTAATAAGGTATATCTAAGTAAGACAAAAACAAACAAACAAATACTTCAGGTAACATTTTATTATACCAGTGAATTGCAGTACCATAATAGCGTGTTAGTATTGTTTGTTACATAGCCTATGAAACATGTGCAACAATACTAAGGGTGTACTTTGTGGTTTTGGGCAGTCGCATTAGTTGCGGTTTTGCAATGCTGTTATGGCAGTGATTTGTTCTGTATTACAAGGTTCTATTCTTGGTCCTTCTGTTAGCATTGAACATGCTTCAGCTTGGGCAGAGTACTATTTTATTTTTGGTGGAACGTACCACTTCTATTAAGATATCTGCTAACACTAACAATGCTAACAAAACTAAAGAAATTTTAATATCATTGTTATTTGTCCCCTCATTACCCTAGTTCTAGTTGAAACAAAGACTCTGTTCATCATATGTTAAATGTACCCTCTACACCTTTTGACAAGCATTTGGCATGTTTATTCAGCCCTTTTTTTTAAAAGTTGAGGAACATGAATCCAATGTATCCCATCTAGATCCCATCTTGTTCCTCTCTTTTCACTTGTCTTAGCAAGACAACAATGAATTACTTAAATGTGTCACAGAAACCTGATGCAAGGCATTTAAGCTTTTGACCAGGTCTTCTTAAGCCCTGGATATACTTGCTTTTAACTACGCGTCCACGTACGCAAGATGGCTGCCACGTAGGGCTGGACAATAAAACAATAATAATAATTATCGCAAAATAATCTTTTTCAATTATATAACAAATGTTCAATAAATATTCAATAAATGTTGGATTTTGTTCACTTGAATCGTACATGAATTAGGACTTAATTTTTTATTAAGATGTTTATTTCGTTGAGGAAAAAAGACCAAAAAAAGCTTTTACTTGTGCATATTTGTTGACAAAGTTTTATCATAAAACATTTGAATGCCTCAGAAATGTTAAGTGATCCACTGTTTGGCATCAGCAAAAGTTTAAAACCAGAATTAACCATCAGGTTTCTTCAACTTTTACTCAAAATGCAAAAACCAGCCTTTAAAATCGAAAGAAATAACAAATTGATAATTATCGATATTGGAAGATATGAAACCTTTTATCATGATAACATTTTTGGCCATATCGTCCAGCCCTACTGCCACGTGTATCCTGCGTTCCTCTGGAGCTTAGGTTGTGCGCGTCTCCAGGAATTAATGCTACGTGTCCGCGAGATGCAATTCAACACATGAACGAGGGGGCAGTACATCGATCAGACCGGCAGGTCAGCTGCACTCAACTGTTCCACACACCAGCCCAGGTGGTGGCGGTATGAAGTTGGTTTGCCACCATTAAATCTAAAAGAAGAAGGTCAGCAGCAGACTTAAAAAAAAGGAGGTTTTGGCGGGATGTTAACAATAAAACTCCAGGAGATAGTCTGCAATTATCGAGATCGTTATGATGTCTAATTAAATCACAACCTGCTCGAGTGTTGCTATGTTTGGTTTGTTTACGATGTGCGGAGGTTGTCAAGGAAGATAATCCGGGGTCAGCGAGTATCTGAACAATGCCGTTTACGTCGTCGACGCCTGTCTACGTCTACGCATTGTTAAAAAGCAAGTATATCCAGGGTTTTAAAGGTCTCATGTGCCACCTGTCTAGATTTCTTTAAACTGGCTCCACATCAAATTCAAGATTCATGTTATCTCTTCAGGAGCTCTGCATGGTCACACCTGTATCAGCAAGCTCCTATGTCACGCGTCACTAATAATTGCAGGCTTAAAACTAAAGATTTGAAACTTAATTCTTGAGTCAGAGAGACCATGAACACTTTTTAAATGTTTCTGAAGACGCACTTGTTCAGCTTTGCCTTTGTTTAGTTTTTCACATTCTTATATTATGTTTGTATTTTATCTATCTGTTGCTTTTATTAAACCACTTAGTGACGCCCCTGCTAGAGAAGTGCTACTTACAGACTGTTCATCTTATGTTTTGTTACAGGACTGCAGCAATAAAGCTGTAAAAAGCCTGTGAAATCACACATTTCCTCTGCCATGTCTAATTATCCCTCTCCACCGTGTCTTTGGCTTTGTTTTTTCCCGTGGGGGTTAGTCGTTCAGAACATCACTTTACACGTTCGGTATGTAAGTTGAGCATGCAAATCCCAGATGCTGTGTTGTAGTGTAATATCTTTTCACATAATAACTTAATGGGTCACATGAGAGAAGACAGTTTCTGGGAGGATGTTCGTGATAAATGTTTTACAGCTTTTGGAAATGTTTATTGTCATGTTTCATTCAACACCTGCATTTCCATCTTACTGTAATTATCTGATCATTTCTTCCTGGGCAAACACTTTTATTAACTTTTTATTTGCAGAGTGAGTCGTGTTGCTTGCCTTTTCAACCTGTTGTGTTTTTGTTGTTGTTGTTGTTGTCAGCGTTGTTGCCAGGCTACGTTAGCATGTTAGCTCGTCTGTCTGGAGCTGGTTTAAGCTGCTGTGATTCGGGTGACGGAACTGTTTCATTAACAGGGAAGCAGGATCCCGGTGCCCATAAAACTCCCTCAGACTGCTGCGTAATGGCTTTCTGTACAGCCTGAGGCTGACACAGGACAGACACGCGTGTGAGTGTTAAGTGTTTTCCCAAATGTAACTGACCACTGATAGGAGGGAACAGAGGGAAGTCCCGCAATCTGAAGCCTCGTATGGGAGGGAGCGAGTCAGATAACTGGGCAGCAGCAACTGTTGAGTAGACACACCTGTTTTTATGCACATTTGGAATTTGTGCAGAAGTACCTAAATGGAGAAATGCCGTGCCTGGCAGAGGTGAAATGGTTGATTGATGGAAACAGATTTTTCTTCTTCTTCTTTTTTTTCCTGAATATGCTGTCGATGCAGGAGCCAGCCCACAGTTACAGTCCACTCCAGTCGAGGCCATAGTGAGTGTTTTAGAAACTGGGACATTATAAGTCCAAGGTCCCCCAATGAATCCCTCTGCACACTTTTTCCATTTCTTTACACTGCTAGGACTAAAAGTCAAAAGTTTAGAGGGGAAATATTCAATCTAATCTGTTAATTTATTTTATTGGCTTAGAAAAGTAGGGAAATTTAAGTAGATTGAAGCAAAAACATTTGGCATCACCTCACCATGTGTAATAATATTTAGCCAGGCTGGCAGCAAACCAGTTTTAGACTGATTGCCATGAAATTTTGTACAGACATTCATGGTCCCCAGAGGATAAATCTTACTGAATTTTCCTCTTATGGCATAATGAGGTTCACCTTTGTGAAATATCTCCATTAACTCTTGGATGGATTGCCATAAACTTTGGTTCAGACATTCATGTTCCCTTCAGGATAAATTGTAAGAACTAGTGATCCTCTGGCTATTCATCTAGCGCCATCATCAGGTCAACATTTCCGTCTTTCCAAACTTTGGTTCATGAGCAAATACCTGTAAAACTAATGACAATCCTCGATCAGCCTCAGCTGTACTTTGTGTTTAATACTAATAAGCAAATGTTGAAGAGATGTTAATATGCCTGCTATACATCATAATCATAGTTTGTTAACATTTCAGCATCCTGACAAAGCCACTTAGAAAACTCACATGTTATAACTGTAGAACACCCCCAACGGGTTGCTAAAGCTCCTAACCTCATAGGATATTACCTCAGTGTCTCCAGTCTCACAGAAACACCAAAAAGTACTTTTTCAGGTGGGAGGCAGATCTTACTATAAAAACAATCTATAGTCAAAAAACATAATTTCCATTTTCTCAAACCTCCTTTTTTTTTATTTTATTTTTTTAAGTATGATTCTAAATGCATCCAAATCTTTCTCAGAGCTCATGTGAAGTGCATGGTGGACTTTAGTAGTTGGTTTCGGGAAACATTACGTCAGGCCCTCAGTGACTCGCTGAGCAGTGAATTTTTCGGCACTAATTTTATGTGAAACTCCTGCAATAAAACAAATCTGTGAATTATTATCGAGCACGCCTTCACTGTGTGCAGTTATACATCAGCTGCGTGGCTCAGCCAGGCTGAGAGCTTTGCGTTGGCAGAGTCGCGGAGTACCACATGTTTCTGCATGTGGTTCATGAACTGCAGTTTATGTACAAGAGTGATGTATTTGAAATCGGATAGGAAGTGACGGAAGATTTGAATGATTCTTATGGTGGAACTGCTTGATTTATATAAAACTGTTCGATAAACTTCTTTCTTCAGTGGAATAGAATACAACTTTATTGCCCACAAAAATTGACTTTTGCCCATCTGGCAGTGTATTTTGGGTTATATGAACCCCCCCAGAACAAGGAGGAGTTATTTCCCTCATGTCTCGTTTTCTTTATCACATGACTGATGCAGTGGAACAAATTAACCAGCAGGCATCCTTTTGTTCTGAATTTAGCAGAAATTGAGACGTCTCCCTTTATGAAAACAGTGTGATGTATGTTTCAGCGTTTGGCATGAACGTTGATCCATTTGCTCACCGGCACCACAACAATGAAACTGCTGCTTGACAGTGAGACAGTTCAGACCACGGAGATGTTTATGTCATTAAGAGTTATGATTTGGGAGGCACAGCAGCGGGTTCAAATGACGGAAAAGGTAGATGTTTTTAAGATCCAGGTAAAAAGCCAAGCAAGAAATTTAAAGAGCCAGATATTTTTCTCAGTAGTTGGCAGAGCCCAAAGCAGAGCTAACAGGAGGCTGAATATACGTTCAAACACGACTCCAATGGGACGATTGTGTTGCTGTGTGCCTGCTGGATGTGCGAGTAGGTCGAGGATTGAAACAGAGTTTTGTATTTTTATCATATTTTGGAAAAATGATTAACATTTGGACCAAACTGTTGAGCGGAGTATCACTTTGATAGGAACAGGAATGAAATGGTTCCTATAAACAACAAGTGAAGATATGTTACTCTGATTGTTGTCCATCGTAGGATCATTTTGTGAACAAGTCTCTCTCTCTCTCTCCAGTCATGTCAGGAGTTTCTCAGCTGAGTACTCGGGCCATCACAGAGACGTCTGTCACTCTGGTCTGGACTCCACCTCCCGTCCAGTATGAGAAATACCACATCACCTTCACCAGCCAGGTACAAAAATATTGATCCTGAAACACTGTCGCTGTGATTTTCCGCCGCTGTTTTCAGTTAGATTCAAGTCTTTTGCCTCTCGCCTCTTTACATTAATGTGATGGAAACATTCAGCCTCAAGTCTTTCGGTCAAACATTTTCAGTTCAAGTGGATGTCATTGCACGAAAATCACCTGTAGATTTTGCAGTTCAAACACACCTTTAAACCAGGAGGGGATCAGCTCTTTGGAGATTGGGGATGACATGCGGCAAAGATCCCCAGCTGGGCTCAAACCTGAGACCCAGATTGAGTTTTGAATGCCTTTTCTATCATTACAAGTTTTTATGTGTTTTTAAGGGCTCACCAACACTTGTGCTGACACTATTATACAATATTACAGATACACAAGACTGTATTTGTTCTAATATTCAATGAAAGATCACTTAAAACATAACATGAGAGAAAAAACAACAAAATGAATGTGAAATAAAAGGTGAATTTGGAAAAGATGTGACTGCACATTAATATACAGACCAGAGATTTGCTTCATAATCTTGACTGATCTAAAAAAAAAAAAATTTAAATACTGCTCCTGTTCACAACCTGTACAACAACAGAGAGGCAAAACGTTTATAAAAACACACACATATTTCTAGAGATAATTCAGACCGCAGATGTATTTGTTGACAGAGTGTTTGCTGTCCCAGAATTTAGCTACTCAGGGGGTTCAAAATCTTCATCTGCCAGGTCATGTTGAGAGGACAGAGAAGAAATCTGTGCATGAAATTTACACAAGATCCTCAGGGAGCTTTAAAAAATGACGATGAGGTCTGCAGCCAGAACTGTTGTGCATCACCTTAAACAACCTCATACTCTCTGCGAAGATGAAAAACAAAACAATCTGACCTTTGACCTTCAGATAATTAGACCAAAGCTCTTTCTCTAAAGCCTTTTTGGCTTCTTAAATTAAAACTCTGTACAGTAATGGTTGCAAGAAAAGGAGAAACAGTATTAAAACAGGACCCGAGGATCTGCTCACAGATGCCGTAAAGTCTCATTTAAAGAACCCCCAAGAGTAATTATTCAAAGAAAACTTTTACTGAATGCCAGTTTAGATGTAATTAATTCTGCGCGAGGGTTTGGAGAAGGATTTTGTTTAAAGTGGCCGCTCTCTGTGCAGATCATGCTGAAAAGAGATTTCTCTGTATCTTTTCCATGACAACAATGAGAAACAGTGTCGAAGAAATTTCCACAAAACTCTGAAAAGATGACAAACAATAAATTCAAAGACTTCAGCAGCTCCAGGATTCATTTCCTCCATGAATACTGATGCGAACTTTCCCAAAGAAGATTTAGAGTAAAGATGGTCTCCAATATATTAACTCAGGATTGTTACAGTTGTTTTAGTAATATTTATTTTAAAGCACAAAAAATTGTAGAATAGTAAGATATAGTCAACATGAAGGTAGGTACGTTTTGTAGGTTTAGACTAATGGGAATAGTTAAAGGAATAGTTGTTTAATAGTTATTTGTTTTCTTTCCAAGCATAAGATGGATACCAGTCTCATGTCTATGTATCGAGTGCAAAGCTTAGCTTAGCATAAAGACTGGAAGCAGGGGGAAACATAAAGTAAAGAAACATACGTTTGGGGGTTTAAGGTGATCCGCATGATGGAACTTTGCTCACCAGCTGATAATCCTCTGTAGGTTCATCACTACGAGCCACACCTTTCACATTTGATCCATTGGTGTTGTAAAAATATTGATTATAACTCCTTTAACATGCAGACAAGAGAATGGAGAAATAACATTAGTAACATTTAGTTTAGCTTTAACATTTTATTTTCTGCTTTTTATTTTCATTCCCTGCTTTGTCCGGGTTCCAGCTGAGACTTTTAAATTCCCCATTAATGATCTAACTTCCGTTTTTAGACCCTTTCACGCTAATTTAAGAATTTGAAACTGTACAGTGAGGGATGTTTATTTGGTTGGAACCACAGCAGGTCATGTTAAAAAGAAACTAGGAAGCTTGTCATTTCCATGACAGACGCTAGAAAATATGATCTGTGAAATTGACTTAAAGTCACAGAGGAGATCTCCGGGCACCATAAACAGTAACTTATAAAGCAGGATTTTATGGCGTTACAGTTCACTGACTCTGTACACTGGATGCTGTTTTAAAGAGCAAAGTGCCACTTTCATGTTTCCATGACAGAAGATGAAGTATATAGTCTCTGTAATGGTTAAGAAACACCAAAGTCTGAGCGTGAAACTCTTCTTTTAAAACCTTTAAATCATTTGAAGATGTTTCATCAGAACATTCAGTGACATTTGGGGCAACTATCAGAAAATCAGGGGTTGTAATTTCAATTCAAAGCATGTCATAAAAAATCACAAAGTTTGATGAATTATCAGTCACCATTAAATCAAACTGGGATCCTGATCCACGCCAGGCGGGCAGAGATCAGGACCGATTCTCACCAGGTTTTATTTCCATGACAAAGACTATAAAAATCTGCATAAAAATTCAAAGTAATCCCCAGGGAGCCTGAAGATGGCAATAACAAATCCCTCTCTTTCCCTGGAAAAGGATATTGACTGCTTTAGGAGATGTTTGGATAAAAATGCCAAGTTTAATATTTTCTGACAAACTCTTCCTGCCCTGACCTCATCATGTCTGTGTGTGTGTGTGTGTTTCTACCGTCCCATCGTTATCAAAAACCACAACTTAATTACTCAGCCGCTCGAGAGGTTTTTCCTTTCAAATGTTTATGAACAACACTTGAAATTTCATCCCAAATATTACAGACATACCTCTGGTTCACTGACTGCAGCTGAATGTACACAAAACACGACATACTAACAGGCCTAAACGTGCAGAGAGCAGAGAATGTAAAACAAGTGAGGGAAAAACAGATTAACATAAAGAACTAACTCTAAAAACAACAAGCACTTTAATCAATTATCAATTCTAAGATTTGTACCAAACCATAACTGGCACAGGTTGGTGTGACAAAACCAAAAGAATCAGCACTTTTCTTTTATCAAGAAAAATTACAAACTCATGATCACAAACTTAATTTCACTTTGTCAATGTCATGCACAAGATAGCGCAGCTTGCCAAAAATACATTTTAAAAAGTACACCATCAATAATAGTGTTGTTACAAACAGACCAAAATTCAACATAATGTTTGTGACATTTGTAAATAATTAAATGCAGCACATTATTTAGATGTAGAAATGAGGAATGATGCTGAAATTCTTCAATAAACAATTTAAATAAAACACCAGCAACCTGCAGCTGCACACAAAATTAGTGTAAAAAAGTGTAGCAAGCAGGAACATCAGTAAACTAGTGATCTATAAATGAATGAATAAGCGATTCTTACAGTAGTACAATTGTCCACGGCTGCTTTATACTGCATGAAAAGTTAAATCCTTGCAGCCATCTGAAGGCAGTGGGACAGATATGTTGATAAATCTGCGACTGTGCACAGTGTTTGTCTTAAATACATGCATACACCTGGCTGCTCCAAAATGACCAGAAACCTGACAGGTCTGTTGTAACTGTACTTATAACTGTCTTCTGCCTGTTTATGTGTGATACATCAGATTATCGCAGCTCTGTGGATCACTGCCTCCTTTCTAACTGTTTGTTTCAGTACTTAAATGCAAGCGTCAGCGTGTCACATTAATTACAACATGATTTGACTATTCAAGACGTGACAAACAGCACATTTATAAGATTTTTAAGCAAGCAGACATTCAAACAACTGAAATAGTGTCAAACAGCTGTTTCCATTATTAATTATATCATCCTTTTACTAATTAAGTTTTAAAAAACGTCTGCCTCTGGTTGCAGGTTTGTGCTGCTCTGCATTATCCAGACAGCATGTCCTGGAAAAGTCTTACTCCTCTCTGTTTGCTGAGCTATCATTGATTACTGGCTGAGAGTATTTTATTAGTCACCACACCCTCCGATTCATATTCTACTTTATCCAGCTGCTGCTCTTTGTTCTGCTGCACATCCATGAACCCGAATAGCAAGTGGAGGCGCACACAGTCCTCAAAGTGGTCTCCTTTCTTGTGTGCATTAATTTTGGATCCTCAAAGTCACTTTCTGTACAGAAAAAGGAGATAAAATTAGGTTTACACAATGTATAAAAAAATAAAAGGTTTAAAAGTATTATCAAAGAATGATGACTAAATGAATGATGAATAAAGATTAAGAACGCAACATAAAAATAAATCCAGGTTCAAGGTTAACTACAAAAAGGCAAACTTCAAAAGGACTGTAAAAGATAAAGCTGGTTTCTCCACAGCATGAGACAGTAAACATCATATAATATCCATCTGATTTAGAGGCCAACCAAAGAATAATCTGGGTTTAAAATAATCCACAAAATAAATAATAATAATAATAATAATTTATTGGTAGAGTACAAAGTGCTTTCACAGAAGATAAAAACAATTAAAATCATGATAGTTAAAAAGACAAAAATAAAATATGACATAGCATGCACAAATTAAAATTAAATTTAAACAATAAGAGGTATAACTGAGTATCGTCTGCATAGCAACAAAGGGGAATACCATATTGGCAGATAATGTCACCCAGGGGAGCATGTAAATGGAAAACAAAATAGGTCCGAGAATTGATCCTTGGGGCACACCGTTATAAACAGGAGAAAAGGTAGATTTAAAGTTTTTAATAGACACACAGTGCTTCCTGTTAGATAAATACAATACCATGCCAGAGATGCCCACCCAGCGACTCAGACTATCTAACAAGATGCCATGGTCCATTGTGTCAAAAGAAGCATCAATATCTCTACTTGTAAAGTGAATCTATGACACACATCCTGATGTTCATAATGTTTCATGTTGGTTTACCCGAACATGAAACACGATCACACTGTAAACAGAACGACGTCAAGCTGGTTTATGTAAGACACACTGTGGAGAGCTGCAGCCAGAAACATGTTATCAATCAGGTAGATTCCCTTCTAAAGTCTAAAACCTGTAAATGTCTGTATAACCTAAAAATGTTTTTTCCCTGGCCTCAACTTATGACTGGTAAAATTGAAAACAAGCTGCAACTGTGTGTGTGTATGTTCAGGAGGGAGACAGTAACACTTCATCTTCTCTTTCTGATAAAGTGTTTTAGTACTTATTTCCATTGCTCACAGGAAACGTTAACAGATCACTGACCAGTCAGAGAGGGTGTGTCGTTAGTGCCGGCGTTAGAGACACAAACAGCATCAAATCTCCAGTCTCACTGGTTGTGTTGGATAAACAGGAACTGCAACATAGCAACAAAGTCTCTTTAAGAGGAATCAGCTCAGACAAACAACTCCTGTGAGTTTGTGTCTGCTGATCACTGATCATTACATCATGGAGGGACTGAGAAGGTCACCTGGGTACCATCATGGTGGCACCTGCAGGCAGAATGATTCATTCGTCACGTCTGACCTGTCTCAGTTTATATAAACACATATTTTACAACAACAAAAAAATATGTTTTGCAGGAAACAGAATGCCGACTGGATTACATTTATTTCTAACGTCATGAGGAAATTTTATTAATGTTTATACTGAAGATATCAATAAAATGTTCATTCAACTTTGTTGTTCCACCAAAATATCTGCTTGTTGCAACTACATTTAAGATGTGAACCAGAATCAAAGTCCTGAACTTTACACCCACCAGTCAACACAACCTCTGCAGTGCACTTCATCCATTAAAAAAAATTATGTTAGACAGCACAACGTAGTTAGGAAGACAATTTAGTACCATACAGTGTAGATGTACTTTCTAGAAAACGGCATTTGTTGAAGGGTTCTTGTCCATTTTCCTTTGATCCAGTCACTGCCTGTCGTTCTCATTCAGAATATATCATATATATATATATATATATATATATATATATACTGACATATTTACATCAACCGTCAACATCTTGTGACTGGAGGAACAACTACTGGAGGCAGGGGTGTTTTATTTTCTTCCAGTCACTGTGAGGACCTTTCAGGATGGTATTTAGTGTCTGACAGTATTTTGTTTGTATTGATCTGTTGTGTCAGGTTTGGGCCGTCTCTCCAGCATGAACAATAATACTTAAGTTCAAATGCTGTTCTTTAATGTGTGGCATTAGATCATGTATTTTTTCATTACCGGTGCATCTCAAAGAATTTGAATATTGTGGAAAAGTTCATTTTCTTCAGTAATTTAATTCAAAAAGTGAAACTTTCATATATTCTAGATTGATTATACATAAAGTGAAATATTTCATGCCTTTTTTTGTTTTAATCTTGCTGATTATATTTTACATCTCATGGAAATCAAAACTCTAATGTTTTAGAATTTTTGGATAAAGAATTTGTAATACAGAAACATCTAATTAACTCAAAACACCTGCTGTCTGGTTCCGGTGCTCAGAATGAACTTTTCCACAATATTGGCATCATTAAAAGTATGCAGAATTAGCTATTCACATTTCCTGTTTGCAGTGTACCCATGAATGACAACTTTTACTGGATTACTTTGAAACTAAGAAAACGTTTAAATATATTTATGTACGTGTATTAATGATGAACATCACAGACACTGATATCAGTATGCGTTTCATGTCCGTGTGTTTAGATTTGATTGAGTTATGACTGAGAAATTGTAGCAATCAGGTGTTTCAAATGACCTCACTTGCCTCCATGAACTGTGTGCAACAGCTGATGCTGCAGCTCCTGCTGCTGACCGCATTGATAAAAAGCCAAATCAGCAGCCAAACAATAACAAAGTTCCTGCATGAGCCTGTCACTTACACCTCACACAGGATCTCTGTCTTTTTATTCCCAGCTTAATAAGACAAAATTCAATTAATTTGGGACAACTAATAAGATTTAGTTCACTGCTGTTCTCACAGGCAGATTGCAAACAAATTTAATGAGCACATTCATGCAAGACCTTTTTATTTTTGATGACTCTTTGACCTTTCCTCTACACACTTTGCAGTTTTAGCTCCACTGCTAGTAAGGCACCTTAGATATTTTTATCTTGTTGGGTGAAATTAATTTTACTTTATAACTGTGTTTATAATATTGTTCATTTTGGGTACAAGCTTTTTAATTATTGGGTCTTTTTTGGATGGTGAATTCATCTTTTACGGCTGCCAAGTTATTAATAAGCTTTTGATCATCAAAATCTGCAACACACTTTCAGATGATACTATATTTTGGTCAGCAAATGAGCATTGTCTGTCCTTTGGC
Organism: Micropterus dolomieu; assembly: GCF_021292245.1. Taxonomy (NCBI): domain Eukaryota; kingdom Metazoa; phylum Chordata; class Actinopteri; order Centrarchiformes; family Centrarchidae; genus Micropterus; species Micropterus dolomieu. Next base: position 1,080,702 of record NC_060158.1, on the reverse strand, counting down.
TACAAAAACCAGTAACCTGCGCTTCACTTGTTCATCAGGACAGTCCGTTCTCAGACATGTGCAATCAATCTGCAGCAGAATGCATTAAAGAAGTGGAAAATTACTAATTGCGTTGGTATTTGTGAGAGTCGTGTCAAGGAGAGAGCGGACGGGCCGTCGAACAAAGAAAACACTCTCAACCTCACTTTTTAAATCAGTCAAAACTGTCACTAAGATGAAAAGAAACCAACTCACTGCTTTAGATTACAGCACAAACACACACACACACACACTGGACAGTTTACCACGGAGGAATCACCTCCCCGCACACATGTCCTGGCTTCCTCTCAAGCATGTTTTCCCACAGACACACGCAATTACAGCGATCACCTCGTGCTTAGACCAATGATCTCCCCGCGGTGACATCATCGAGGGATCAAGCCTCATTGACGACTCTGAGAGGTTTGGACCAGAGGAACGCCACCAGGAAATATCCACAACAGCCCCCAACTGTAGAGACGGAGAGAAAAAGACATGATGCAGAGATGCCTGAAGAGTCCAGCAGAGGGAATAAGACCGGAACTAATGAGAGGATGTGATGAACGACTTTATGAATCATCCTGACCCGAGTCTGTGTAAAAAGAAAGAAACCAGAACCAGTCTGGAACATAAACCCACTACTTTTTGTCCTCATTACACTAAAGTTTTTGCATAAAAAGAAAAGGTGTTATTAGTTCAAAGGTTTAGAGGAGATGAAAGGAGCCAGGCTAGCTTTTCCCCCTTTTTCCAGTCTTTATGCTAAGCTAAGCTAAGCTAACCAGCTGCTGACTGTAGCTTCTCATTTACCATACAGTAAAAGTATCAATCTGAACATCTTACTCTCAGCAAGACAGTGCAGAAGAGTATTTCCCGAAATTCTTAAACTATTCCTTTGACAATAGTTAATAATCTTCCATTTATTTATCCGGGTCCAGGTGGTGATGAGTTAGCTCGGCAAGGTGGCTTCTCGCCATCCATTACATTAAATGTATTCATTTAGCTGACACTTTTATCCAAAGCGACTTACATTTGCTATATATGTCAGAGGTTGCACGTCTCTGGAGCAACTAGGGGTTAAGTGTCTTGAACCTGGGTCTCTCACACCAAAGGCGTGCATCTTATCCACTACGCCATCACCACCCAACCATCCCCAGGTGTTCCTGGGCCGGATGGGATGTGTCCTGCCGGTTGGAGGTGTTTGGAAAATCTCGCAGGAAGAAGTCGAGGAGGCATCCTGATCAGATGTCCTGATCAACTGCCTCGGCAGCTCTACTCCAAACGACTCCAAATGATCCAAAAGATATTATTAGCAACAATTGTGTTGATGTTTGGACTGAAAATGGTCAAAATTGCAAAAGTAACTCAGTGGTATCGGGGGCGTCGGTATTCAACCGATTGAGGCAGAAGAAGAAGGAGAAGCTGGAAATGCGTAGGAGGAAATGCGATGACAACAAGCTGAACAATCACAGTTCTTGCAGTCTGCGTCGCCGCTTCGTGTAGTTAAATTTCTATGGAGGTGTGCATCAGGCTATGGCAGAGGGTACACAGCTGGGCACAGAAGTAGAAATTGGCCTTAAGTCCAGACATCCTGCAAAGAAAACTAATTTCGGCTGCCTGTTTGGATGTATTAATGAGAACTGGATGTTCAAACAAGGCGTGCCGTGCAAAGTTGCTCACATTCGCTCTGTGGGCTTCCTAATGCTTCCATGTTCTTGCTCAGTAGAGACCTCCACTAGCTGACTTCCTGTTGGCTCCCCCGCACACGTGAATAGGATAAAATAAGTTAATCTTACAGCTTTTCTAGACTTTCTAAATTTTACTGGACCGAATGGAGGAACAATCCTGGGAATAATTTTGTGGAGCACCCTGGTGGCTAAGGGGCTAAGGCACCGACCATGTAGTGAGTTTGCTTTCACCCTTTGTTGCTTGTAATTCCCCGTCTCTCTTTCCTCTCATTTAATTTCATACTTCCAGAAATGAAACAAAGAAGAAAAATGGTTTTGGAAGTCACAGATGAACCGACAGATCAGAAAACAATCAAAAGCCGTTCTGGAAAGGAAATCTCAACTAGATAGATGCCTTTTAGTTTGGATGACACGTTGTGAGATTTTTGGACTCTGGACTTTCTTTGGTGTCCAAACATCTTAAATCACGTCACCGTGTGGTCTAACTGTTTTTAAACTGGCGGCCAACGTATTCCCCATGTTTCTCTCATAAATTGTCACACAGTGTAGATCAGCCGTAAGTTAGAGATGTTTACACTAGAAGACAAAAGAACCAAAAAGCAGAATAAAAGAGAAAAGATGACATTCAGAGTCGAAACAGTCGAACGGATCAGAGTGAAAACAGAAGAGCGGTGAAGGAACATAACGATTTGGAGGTGGAGAGGAAAAGATGCAGATGTGGGATGCTTGTTGCTGCGGAAACATGTAAACACTGTCAAAAACATGGTGACTGCCAGAGGGATGACATCACCTCCGGCCCACAGCTGTGACAGAGAGAGAGAGAGGGAGAGAGAGAGAGAGAGAGAGGGAGAGAGAGGGAGGAGGGAAAGACATGTTTACTGAACCAACAGATAAACAACAACAACAGCTGAAGTGAGAACAGATTGTCAACAGGGAGAGAAGACAAAAGAAAATAAATGAGTCTGGACTTTACAGAACGTCTGGCTGATAGAAATAATCTTTACGTAGTTTGATGAGCTGCATCCTACAGATATTTACCATCAATGATGTGCGTCAAAACTAAAAATGTTATCACGATAAAAACATTACATATCATTCGATATCGATAATTATCATGATAAATGTCAAATCATTATTTTTTTCAAGTTTAAAGGCCGATTTTTGCTCCTGAGTGAAAATTTAAGAAACCAGATGTTTAATTTTGGCTAAAAGTTTCTTTATGTTCAGAGCGTTACAAACACTTGTTGCCAAACAGTGCACACAAATCTGAGGTAGAACATTCAAACAATGATAAAAAATATGATTATCAAATCTTCTTACAGTCCCCTTTTCCCTCAACAAAATAAACATCTTCATAGAAAAAATTAAGTGCTAATTCGTTCGTGATTCAAGTGAATTAAATCAAACATTTATTGACGATATATTGGACATTTGTTTTATTGTTATTTAGGAAAATTATATTGCGATAAAACCACAGACAGAATAAAGTAAATGGACGTAGCTACCATCACACCAATTTAACTTTCATGAACTGAAAACACACTGTGAAAGGGTCAAAGCTCTTAGACAGCACTCAAAAACAAGTTCACGGCTAGTTAAATATTTTCCTCTAAATACTCTAAATCTATTAAATCAACCTCATGTTGTATCGATGAAGAAACTAGTGACTGAGACCAGAAACCCATCAGCAAAGTGTTTACTGAGGTAATAAATCAGCTGAGAATTTGCCTCATTTTCTCATAGACTTCTATACAATATAGGACTTATTTTACCAACCAGTGGAGTCGCCCCCTGCTGGCCGTTAGAAAGAATTCAGGTTTACTTTTCAGAGTCGGAGTTTCCTCTTTGCTCAAAACTGATCTTTATATTTCCTTGTTAACATTTTAAAATACTTCAACATAACAGGCGTTAACAGCAGAACACTGACGGAAGTTTAAACCAACACATCTATCAGTGTTTTAGGGCTGCAAGTAGTTATTAAAGCTTTCTGAAAGTGCCCCTCACACAGTCCCAGAGCCAAACCTGACATCTTAAAATGTCTCACCAACGGTCTTAAAACCCAAAGATGTTTGTTTTTTATTTATCATATAAAAAACAGTTAATCTTCACAGCAGAGAACATTTGCTATTTAGCTTGATAAATGATTTAAACAATTAGTCCATTATCAAAAGTATTGTATATGGCATTTTTTGCAGACTAACTCTGTTGAATTCTTCATTTATCCTTTAAATAACTCATAATAATAACTATGTATCTTTAAAATAATAAAATTATAAATGTATTATTATTATATGATACATTGGAAGTTACACTGAATGAAATATATTCAAACTGAGGAGACCAGGTTTATTATGCTTGTAGCACAATATTGTATGTTTCTCATCCATCATTTATTCCCCCAACTTTCAGCCTCACACATTTGGCATCATCTCCACTAGAAATATCTAATGGAGCTTAGCCTGACCAAACAACATGCGTTGGTCGAGGCGGTGCCTC